>NW_023495640.1:0-44187 GCF_904425465.1 Colossoma macropomum | reverse complement strand
TTTCATTTTGCAAATTCTTACATTTTGGAGACAATTATGGAACATTATTTTACAACTGAAGAGTTTCATTCCAAATGCCATATGTCCATGTGTAACTACAGTGGTGTGAAAAAGTGTTTGCCCCCTTCCTGATTTCTTATTCTTTTGCATGTTTGTCACACTTAAATATTTCAGATCACCAAACAAATTTAAATATTAGACAAAGATAACACAAGTAAACACAAAATGCAGTTTATAAATGAAGGTCTTTATTATTAAGGGAAAAAGAAATCCAAACCTACAGGGCCCTGTGTGAAAAAGTGATTGCCCCCTAAGCGTAATAACTGGTTGGGCCACCCTCAGCAGCAACAACTGCAATCAAGCGTTTGTGGTAACTGGCAATGAGTCTTTTACAGCGCTGTGGAGGAATTTTGGCCACTCATCTTTGCAGAATAGTTGTAATTCAGCCACATTGGAGAGTTTCCAAGCATGAACTGCCTTTTTAAGGTCGTGCCACAGAATCTTAATGAGATTCAGGTCAGGACTTTGACTAGGCCGCTCCAAAGTCTTAATTTTGTTTTTCTTAAGCCATTCAGAGGTGGACTTGCTGGTGTGTTTTGGATCATTGTCCTGCTGCAGAACCCAAGTGCGTTTCAGCTTGAGGTCACGAACAGATGGCCGGACATTCTCCTTCAGGATTCTTTGGTAAACAGGTAGAATTCATGGTTCCATTTACCATAGCAAGTCTTCCAGGCCCTAAAGCAGCAAAACAGCCCCAGACCATCACACTACCACCACCATATTTTATTGTTGGTATGATGTTCCTTTTCTGAAATGCTGTGTTACTTCTACGTCAGCTGTAATGGGACATATACCTTCCAAAAAGTTCAACTTTGGTCTCGTCAGTCCACAGAGTATTCTCCCAAAAGTCTTGGGGATCATCAAGATGTTTTCTGGCAAAACTGAGACGAGCCTTTATGTTCTTTTTGCTCAGCAGTGGTTTTTGTCTTGGAACTCTGCCATGCAGGCCATTTTTGCCCAGTCTCTTTCTTATGATGGAGTCATGAACACTGGCCTTAACTGAGGCAAGTGAGGCCTGCAGTTCTTTGGATGTTGTTGTGGGGTCTTTTGTGACCTCTTGGATGAGTCGTCGCTACGCTCTTGGGGTAATTTTGGTCGGCTGGCCACTCCTGGGAAGGTTCACCGCTGTTCCATGTTTTCGCCATTTGTGGATAATGGCTCTCACTGTGGTTCGCTGGAGTCCCAAAGCTTTAGAAATGGCTTTATAACCTTTTCCAGGCTGATAGATCTCAAACACTTTGTTTCTCATTTGTTCCTGAATTTCTTCAGATCACAGCATGATGTCTAGCTTTTGAGGATCTTTTGGTCTACTTCACTTTGTCAGGCAGGTCCTAATTAAGTGATTTCTTGATTGAGAACAGGTGTGGCAGTAATCAGGCCTGGGTGAAATTGAACTCAGCTTTCCAAAGATGTGATAAAACACAGTTAATTTATGTTTTAATGGAGTGGGCAATCACTTTTTCACACAGAGCCCTGTAGGTTTGGATTTCTTTTTCCCTTAATAATAAAGACCTTCATTTATAAACTGCATTTTGTGTTTACTTGTGTTATCTTTGTCTACTATTTAAATTTGTTTGGTGATCTGAAATATTTAAGGGTGACAAACATGCAAAAGAATAAGAAATCAGGAAGGGGGCAAACACTTTTTCACACCACTGTATGTTCCATATAATTGATCCTAAGAGTTTTTGAAAAGAGTAACTGATACATAATGGAATTTTTTTTAAATAATGTTTCTCCGATAAAAGATAAGGTGATAAAGATGATATTAATCATAATGTAGCATTGATATTTGTTGTATGTGTAAAGCTCACTCTAAACAATGTACCTTAAGAAAAGCATTCTTGAAAGTTGTCTATAATGCATTTTGGAATTAAATCCTTCAGTTATTCCACATTATTCTTTACGTTTTTAATGCTGTCACATGTGTTTGGAGAGAATATTTGAGTTTTAAAAGTGCTTATCTTCTGTGAACAGAGAGACCAAAGGCTAAAGTGAAAGTGCAGCCAGCTGAGCATGTGTTCATCAGAGAGACAGTCACTCTCACATGTGACATAGAAGGTGGAGATGTCTGGAGTTACGAGTGGTTTAAGAATAATAAACGTCTCAGTGAAGCTGAAAGGAAGAAGAAATATGAAATCTCTAATGCTGATCAGTCTGATGAAGGTGATTATAGCTGTAAGGGAACAAAGTCAACAGAGCCGCGCTACTCAGAGACCAGTGATGCTGTTAGACTGACTGTATCAGGTGAGTCTCATCTTTCTCTCTTTATTTCTGTCATTAACAGTTAAAGTGTAGAGGAGTTTTATTACTGCACAAATATCATCCTATAAAGTTAAGAAGTGATAAAGGAGGATCAGCACAATTCTCTTTAAAACACATAGTATTTTAGAAACCCCTGTGAGCTCAGAGCTCTCAACTCATAAACACAAACAAGAAAAAGTGTTAATCGAATGGTGAATAGAATGTGGTGTAAGAATTAGATATTAGTATCAGGGGGTTTAAATTAGTTGTGTTTCTTTCTGCTCTGCTGGTTCTTGTCTCACACTGTTATAGAGCTTCTCATTTAAATAAACAGAGATCTCACTTTGGTGTTGGTTAGTCTGTGCACCAAGCAGTTTCTCCAATATATTTTACAATTTATATACAGATTTCAAATTTGATCCAAATAAATCTGCCATTCAAATATATGTATAAATGTATGTAAATATTCCAAACATAATCATTAAAATATATGAAATAATATGTTGAGGGTATTGAATCAAATGCAGCACAAAAGACTGTTTAAAGTGAACATATAATTTTATTTGCATAATACAGGTTGTGCATTTATATTTGGTGTAATGTGTTATTGCAAAAAAAGCTGAATGAGCACAGTGCTGTCTGTGCATTGCTTTTTCTAAATGTGTTGAACTCTTTTGAATATTGAAGTGAACTTTTAATATATTTCAAAACACAAGTGAAAGAAAACATACATTTCCACTTATATTTGTGAATATATTTCAATAGTCTTATGCTGAAGTTTGGACACTCCTGGTCAAATGATGCATTTTGTTGATTTTCTGAAAATAAGTTACACATCTTCTACAGAGACACACTACTGCACATTTTAATGCACTGTTACTCTTTATTTGCTGAATTTAACATGTTTGGAAAGAAAAACATAAAATATGACCTGTGTAGATATTATGGCATTTTGAATAGAATATGGCAAATTCTGTTTTATGTTTTATTATTATTATTTCATAAATGTTTATGTTTTTACGTTTATTTTTTCCAATATGTTAAGCTCAGCAAATAACAGAAATTGTGCACTTAAATTTGCAGAACAAAGACCTATTTAAGTGTGTTCTCTGTAGAGGATGTGTAACTTTTTAACTTACAATTTCAACAAAACATCATTTGACCAGAGTGCTCAAACTCTGGTATATGACTGTATAAATAATGTGTTTAGACATAACTGTGAATGTATAACAGTGGATAAAAACAAGTAATTAAACTTTATTTCACAACTTTATTCAATGTCTGTTTATTCAATTAGGAATTTGTAGCATGAACACTTTATACTGTTTAGCAACATTGGAGGAAAATCAAACTACTGTAAATGTTCTGCCTGTAGTGACTCGGAGAACCAATTTCTTAGTGACCTGCTCGAGTGGGTAGAATGTTACTTTAAGATAATATAAGGTGATAAAGATGATATTGATCATAAAGTAGCATTGATATTTGTTGTATGTGTAAAGCTCACAAATAATCATCCTGAACCTAAATTTAAAGAATGATAGTACATTAGTACATTTCTCTTTGAAACACACAGTATATAAGACATCTCAAAGAGCTTAGGACACCCAACTCATAAACACTGGATACAGTAGAGAAAGACAATGAAATTTTAGTTTGAGTTGACAGACACAAAGTGGATAATACAATGAGAGTAAAACCCACACACACACACACACACACATATGCTGATGAGCCAAGGCATTATAACACAGGTAAAGCGATTAATTCTGATTACCTCACAACAGCAGAGTGTGACAAAATCTGGGATATATTAGACCACATGTGTCAGGCTTCAGTCCTCGCAGGCCAAAACACTGCAGACTTCAGCACACTGCCAGATTACGCATACCTGATTCAGCTCATCAGCTAATTAGTAAGGTCTTCATGAACTGAATTCATAGTGTTAGATGAGGGTAAACGCTAATGTCCACAGCACTTTGGCCCAGTTTGACATGCCTGTATCAGACGGTAAGTGAACAGTCAGTTCTCGCAGTCAACATGTTTGATGTGGAAAAATGGGCACACTGTTAAAAAATAAAATTCAGCTCATATTAAATATAGGAAAGCACAGTTTGGTTGCGTCCCCCACTCATAAAATAGCTTTAAAATAGCAGCCTGACTACACTGTTTCACTGCCCAAACGTTTTTCCTCTCCCAATTTCAGTTTACGTCATACAGCCACGTTAAACTTGGACTACTGAGGAGAGTTTGTACTGCTGCTGTAGCTAAACTTAATAACATTGACATTTTTGCCATTAGAGACACTTTTTTGGATTACTGCCTCTGATACTGTCTGCTACAAGCTGTTGTGTAACATGAACATACCTTTAATCATCTGAAAATTGTGAAATTAATGTAAATTATTGAGGGAAGAGCACAGTTTAGATGTTTGCTGGCTTGCTAGTTAGCTAAACGTGTGCTACTTTGTCCTGCTACAGCTTATTTTCTGGTGTAAAACAATGGAATTGCCATCAGTAAAGTGGTTGCATGTTAGTAGCTTGCTAAGTTAAATCTTGGGGATTCATGAGTTGTTTAGATTGTGACTGAAGAATTTTTGATGGGCTAATATCTGAGAAAAAACACACAGCAAACATTTTCAGTTAGTTTACTATTTAAAAGAAGAGGATACAAGTATGTACCAGTCGTCAGGATGGTAAACGGGGGTCTCTTCTCGATGTTGATCAGCTTGCACCTTGTATTGACACAGGATTCGGTCAATACATTGATGGGAGTTCTCTCATACATCCTCACTCCACTGCATCCAGTCCTCTACGGCTGGGATGTCCTAAGCAGTAGCCATCCAGGGCATTAGAGGAGCTTGGTAGCCTAGGATACACTGGAACGGAGTCAAACCAGTGGTAGAATTGAGCAAAGAGTTCTGAGCCATTTCTGCTCATGGCAGAAACCGAGCCCAGTCAGAGTGATTATCATGACAGTATAGCCTCAAAAACCCTATTCCCTATTCTTGATTAGCTTTTTCGCATTGGCCATTGATCTAAAGATGATATCCTGATGTTAAGCTGACTCCAGAATAGTCTCTTGGTAGCTTCTTTGAGGAAAGCATGATATGATTTTGTGATATTGCTCACACATACTGGGGATAAAACAGTTTGGTGGGTCAATTATACATATGATCAAGATAGCCGCGTGAAAAAACCCACAAATGTGAGTATTTTCTCTGTTAAAAATGACATTAACCATTGTATTGTCTTAGTTTAATGTCGTTTCAATGTATTATGGTCTTTTTCTTCATGACAAGCATAAAAAATAGCATGCTAATGTCTTGGTAGCTATCTATCTAATTTTCCCGTTCCACCTTAAATAGTCCAGCAGAGTTCTGATGCCTGAATCGCCAGAATGTAACTGCTGCACCATTTAAGGTGGAATGGGAAAATTCGAGCAAGAAGCTGTTGAATAGCTGACTTCAGCTTCGTATTGTGACACTGCCACATGAAAGTTCTTTTTAAAAAGTTTGTATGTGCAGATTCATCAAAAACATTCTGTAGAATTTTGTAGGTATGTAATTACTGATTATAACCCATTTTTATTTGTCAGCCACCTGACTAACACTAAATTATGTGTGGAAAAAGATGAGCTATAGAGCTAACAGTTCATTTGTTTAGTATTAGTTATGTTAGTATTTAAAAACATGCTGCAATTCATGTCTTCTCTCTGTTTTTCAGCTACGTCTCCTCCAGTCTCACTGATCATCAGTCCCAGCAGAACTCAACACTTCATTACTGACCGTCTCTCTCTGAGCTGTGAGGGACAGAGTGAGTCTACTGGATGGAGAGTGAGACGATACACACACAGTGGGAAAGTGTCAGATTGTTCATCAGACAGAAGATCAGTTACAGGATCTACATGCAACATCAGCTCCATCTCCACATCCCACACTGGAGTTTACTGGTGTCAGTCTGAGTCTGGAGGGAGAAGTTCTCCTGTCAATATCACAGTGCACAGTGAGTCTATATTAATCCTGTCAGTGATGGGAATCTAATAATGGAATAATTGGAAGAAATGCTGAAATCACAGGTGTTGTAATAAAGCATGAAGACCAATGTTTCAGTAAATACTAGTTTGAAATGTAGATATTGAAAATGAATAAAAAAAAGAAATATTTCAGCATCCACACAGGAAAACTCTGTATCAGTCCAACTCCAACACACTATCACTGATATCTGCTGATGAAGTCTCTGTGTTAAGATCATTACTGTGTCCTGCACGCTGTTTTCATTATTGTCTCACTCTTTACCCTCTGTAGAGAGAAGTTTGTCCCGTATTGTAATGCAATGCACACTACTTTACTTTTCCATAGTGACAGGCAGAATATCTGCCAAAATGCAAATCTAAACTAAATCTATCACATTTTTACCTGACAACTGAGCTCTTCACTGAAAAACATACATGCACAAGAAACTGGTGTTAAAAAATGAAATGCTGAATTTGTTCCTTTTTGAAATGTAATCAGTGCACAACTATATTATTTTGCACCGTAAAATACTTCAAACATATGTGCTTCACTGAAATACTGTTATGATTGTATAAAAAGTAAAATGCAGTGTACACAGGAGATTGTGTTTAAAAAACAACTTGCAGAAAACATGACAAAATGAAAAGTGAAAGATTCATTATACTGATTAAATGCTGATTAAATGCTGTTTGAACTGCTACATGGTGGAAAGCAGTATAGCTGTTGATTTTACGATGGACTGTATTAAATTCTGACAGAAATTCAGCTTTCTGTTTTGCAATGCATTGCTTTTCAGTAGAGAGTTCAAGCAACTTTTCATTTTTCATTCTGCATTTCATGTAGTTACTTTATCACAAATTCCTCTACACTCCGGTCCTACAGATGGTGATGTGATCCTGGAGAGCCCTGTTCATGCTGTGACTGATGGAAATTCTCTGACTCTCCGCTGTTTATATCGCTCAAAGCCCTCAAACCTCACAGCTGATTTCTATAAAGATGGATTTCTCCTTCAGACCCAGACTACAGGAGAGATGACCATCAGTTCTGTCTCAAAGTCAGATGAAGGTCTCTATCACTGTAAACACTCAGAGAAAGGAGAGTCACCAAAGAGCTGGATCTCAGTCAGAGGTTTGCTGCTTTTAACAGAAAAAAACATCTTAAAACTGTCATTTTATGTTCATGTTCTTGAGAATCTGTGTGTGCGTGCGTGCGTGCGTGCGTGCGTGTGTGTGTGTGTGTGTGTGTGCGTGGGTGTGTGTGGGTGTGTGTGTATCAGGTCTGTCTGAATCAGGTCTGTCTGAATCAGGAGCTCCATTCTCAGTCCTCAGTCTGCTCAGTAGTCTACTGGCAGTGTCTCCATATCTGCTGGTGTCCATCATACTGGGAGTTAAATGCTACAGAGCTCAAGGTGAGAACTCTTCCTGTGTGTTTCTTCAGTAGTGAATCACTCAGAAGAAGCTCATTTTAATCCTCACTGAATCAGAAATGTCTCTGTTAGCCTGATTAAAGGCTAATTTGAACTGTTCATTCTGTATTTCACAGCTAAACCTGATGAGGCGAGCAGAACGTAAGCGCTGATAGAAGCTGGAACATCCTGCTTAGTGCTGAATACCAAGCTTCTACATTATGATTTTAGGTCTGTCTGCTTTTAAGACCATTTTAGAAATCACTCAATCCGGCAGGTCAGACTTTAAAAATAACAGCTTTATTCACTGAAACATCCAGCAGGTCATTTATAGTCTCGGTGAGTGAATGCTGTGGTGCTGTTATTGAGCCTTTCAACACAAATAATGAGCAAAATACTTTCTGATTTTGTACTTAATAAATGTTTATCTTATGTTATGTACAAACATTTCCTAGTTTTAGTTTGAATGCTTTTTTGTCTCCATAAGCGTTGACCATTTGCCTTGCTTTTTTATTTTCACACCGCAACAAACATTGGATATAAGCAAAACATGCAGAATTGTTTAAGTGATACATTTGTTTAAAGAGATTTCATAACTGGTTACATATGCTTAGAAAAGTTAGAGAAGCTCAATTAGTAACATTTGAAAAGGTGAGCGATTTTAATAATTGTTCTTATTTTATTTTCAGTAATATTTTTTCTTGGGGCATTTTTGTCATATTTCATTGTCAGTACTAAAACATATAGTAAAGTACAGTAAACATAAGCAAAGTGTGATTTTGTCTATACTTTAGTGTTCAAAAAAAAAGAAAGCATGACATTTTATAAAGTTATAGTTCACTCCATATTGTGTTTATGTGCTTATTCTGAATGAATAAAATATTGTGTGGTAAATATTTGGTCTTTTTTTAGTGTAAAGATTATTGTACCATTTAGAACAATTCAGCACCATATGCTAAAGGATTTGAGTGTGTTTTGAATTGAGTTTTATTCTTGAGTTGGGCTGTAAATGCTAGAAAAGTGATCTGCTCACCAACAACATAGTTTCTTAACGTAACCTATAGCACATAATCTATGCTGCAGAAAGTAGCACACTGTGCATTCAAAGCTGGAAATGACTGTCATCAATAAATTACTATAATTATTATTTAGTACTGCAGTAAGCAGTCATTTCTCCATAGCTCTAAATAAAAAGAGATTGAGATTAGCTTCAGTTCTCTCTAAACATCTGATGCAGAAACATAAAATGCTGCAGTTAACAATAAAAAAAAATCTGGAGTTTTCACTGAAACAGAGCCAAATCCTTTAAGCCAAAAGTCAAGCCTCTCCAATACAAGAAGAGGTTAACACAGGAGACATTGCTATTGGACAATTTTTGTCATAAGTTATCTGGTTAACTGACAAACCCTTTTTGGTGGATTGGTTGTGATCTCTTTCACATTGAGGATGTAGATGGTGGAATTTCAGGCATCCTCTTGGGTACATCAGCAGAAGGTCCCTGGTTGGAGACACTGCAGCAGGGGTGGCACCCCACCTCCAAAAGTGGTGGGGCAAAATTTATTGGCCCAACGATTTAATAGAATCTTCCACACTCAACTTCAAGTTCACTTGCATTCAACAGATATTTAGTTGAATGTTGCTTAAAAATATACTGAGCATCTACAAAGCATCTACAGTGGACCATCCAAATAAAGTGTTACCATAATTTCTTATTTTAAAAAAGTAGTTGATGTCTTTTGAGCTAGTTTGAAGAACATTGTTTGGCTCCAATTTCTCCTTGATGCCCCCAGCCAGCACATAGATGTATTACATTCCATCACCAGCACATTTGATTTGGTTTGATTAACCAAACTAGGTACTGTGTGATAACTACAGTTACTGCTGGGCAGAGGTTTGGAAATAGCTAAACAAAGTCACTGAAGTATCTTAAATCACTACCTGCCCCTCTGGCACCTTGACTTTTATAAGTGTTATGCTGTGTTCCTCATGGAAAAAAGAAAACATGGAGATCCACAGAATTTGTACCCTGCTTTTTCTTTTCTAGGTCAGGTATATATTTTTCACTTTCCCTGCCAAATTTAGCATTTTTGACATGTGGAAAAGGTTGCATTATACTTCACATCTGGTACTTCACAACTTAAGCATTAGCAAGAATGCAGAGTTTCCCACGTGTAAATAGACTTCATCTGCTTTTCAAATGTGATTTACAATTGGGAAAAGTGGTATTTTCCAGTTTCTGATGCTACTAGAAAACATGCTCTTAATACTCCTGGTCTCCAATCACAGTGACAACACAGGGCCCACCTATTTACGTACATTTGTGCAAAGCTTCTCCTCCTTTTTGTTTTACATCAAAAATAACATGCACAAAGCACTGACAACAAACAAATCTAAACAAAACACAGGATGTTTTGGGTGTAATTGTTGTAGCTCTGGTGTATGCTGTGTGAGACTGCTTCTACAAACATTTGTGAAAGAATGGGTCGCTCTCAGGAGCTCAGTGAATTCCAGCGTGGTACCATGATAGGATGCCATTCCAGTCGTGAAATTTCCTCGCTACTAAATATTCCACAGTCAACTGTCAGTGGTATTATAACAAAGTGGAAGCGATTGGGAACGACAAAAACTCAGCCACAAAGTGGTAGGCCACGTAAAATGACAGAGCGGGGTCAGCGGATGCTGAGGCACATAGTGCACAGAGGTCGCCAACTTTCTGCAGAGTCAATCGCTACGGACCTCCACACTTCATGTGGCCTTCAGATTAGCTCAAGAACAGCGTAGAGAGCTTCATGGAATGGGTTTCCATGGCCGAGCAGCTGCATCCAAGCCTTACATCACCAAGCGCAATGCAAAGCGTCGAATGCAGTGGTGTAAAGTGCCGCCTCTGGACTGTAGAGCAGCGGAGACGTGTTCTCTGGAGTGACAAATCACGCTTCTCCATCTTGCAATCCGATGGACGAGTCTGGGTTTGGCGGTTACCAGGAGAACAGTACTTGTCTGACTGCATTGTGTGTAAAGTTTGCTGGAGGGGGGATTATGGTGTGGGGTTGTTTTTCAGGAGTTGGGCTCGGCCCCTTAGTTCCAGTGAAAGGAACTCTTAATGCTTCAGCGGACCAAGAGATCGTCCATCCCAACAGTCAATCCTGATATATTAGTATTTGTTCTAATAGATTCAGCTGAAGGTTCTATTACTAATTTATATAATAACGGCAAAAATGGGCAGCCTCAAACACAACCTCTGTGCTCTTGTGTTATATTCCAACATATCATTAATAACAGGCATTAATATGGGACTTATCTCAGGCCAGAACACCTTAGACAATTCTAAAAGATATCCATCCTGGCCTGGTGATTTACCAGAAGGCAGTGATTTAATAGCCTCCAACACCTCTTCAGGAGTAAAGGGAGCATTCAAAATAGCACGGTCTGCTTCCGAAATAGTGGGCAGAGGAATCGCATATAGGTAAGCTGTTGTCACCTCAATTGAGCTTGAGCAATCAGATTTATAAAGCAATTTGTAAAAGTCTTTAAGTGTAATATTGGTCAAATCGTAGGTCATAGACCTGGAGGATGTTTTTATGGCCTTAATACATCTTTCATTTTGCATTGTTTTCAACTGATATGCTAGAAGACGACTTGGTTTGTTTCCAAATTCATAGTACGTTTTTTTAGTAAGAAATATAGATTTTTTTGCCTGATATGTATATTTCACATTAAGCCTTAGTTTTGCGCTTGTTAGTAGGTTCCAGTTGGTTTGCGATGGTTTTTCTAAACAAATGACCTCAGCTTCAAGATCTTTCTTTTTTGTGCCTGTAATTTTGCCTGCAATGATGTGTAAGCAATGAAGTGACCTATTAAAGTAGACTTAAAAGCATCCCATATGGTTGCTGAAGTAGGGGAATGCTAGTTGTCCTGCCAGTAGATATTTTCTCTGATATATGAACAGAACGATTCCATATTCAATAATGAGGAGTTTAGCCTCCAGTAAATTGATCTTGGAACTATCATGTTAGTGTCAATCTCCAGATAGACTGGGCTATGGTCTGACAATGCAATAGGGCCAGTCCTACAACTACCACATGCATAAGGTTGAAAGCTATAAAGAAACAGTCTAATCTGGAATATGAATTATGTGGATAAGAGTGAAAAATGTAGTCCTTATCTGTGGGTGAAATTCTCGCCATACATCCACTAAAGCCGAATCTTGACACAAGAACTTGAGAGCGTGGGAAGATTTGGATTGGCCGTTGGTGCTGAAGAAGATTTATCCTGACTAGCATTCGGTATGCAGTTAAAGTCGTCTGCTAAGCCCGAGAACTTTACAATACTGACTGAATAGCAGAACCACTTGAGACATACATTAGGGACAATCTTTATTTGGAGCTTATATGTTTAAGATAGTAAGGTGCTGACCAAAGATAAAGCCTGTGACCAAAACACAACCCCACTTCCAAAAAAGTTGGGACACTGTGTAAAAAGTACATAAAACAATATGCAATGATAAGGAAATCATGTAAACCCTGCATTTAATTGAAAATAATACCAAGACAACATAACAAATGTTTAGACTGAGGAAGTGTATTGTTTTTTGAAAAATATATGCCCATGTTGATGTTTTCCACTGTGCTGCATCACCTCTTCTTTTAACAACACTCTATTTGGAATTGTTTTCTGTTTTTGCTTGATATACGACTTTAGGTGCTCAACAGTTCGGGATCTCCTTTGTTGTAGTTTTCATTTCATAATGAAGCCATGCTGCTGTAATACATGCGGAATGTGATTTGGCCTTGTCTTGCTAAAAAAAGCAAGACCTTCCCTGAAAAAGACGTTTTCTGAATCGCAGTAAAATGTTGCTCCAAAACCTGCATATATGGTTCAGCAACAATGTTGCCTTCACAGATGTGCAAGTCCCCCATGCCATGTGCACTAATGCACCCCTATACCGTCATGAATACTGGCTTTTGAAGTGTGCACTGATAAAAGGTTTGGTGGTCTTAATCCTAGAGAACGCAGCATCCACGATTTCTAAAAAGAATTTAAAATGTTGATTCGTCAGACCACAGGACACTTTTCTACTTCACCTCAGTCCATCTTAAATGAGCTCAGGCCCAGAGAAGGCAGCAGCGTTTGGATCCTGTTTATTTATGGTTTCTTCTTTGCATGGTAGAATTTTAACTTGCATCTGTGGAAGTGAGGAAGTGAGTGAGTGGTTTTCAGAAGTGTTTCTGAGCCCATGCAGTGATTCCTGTCAGTTTTCAATGCACCTGAGGGATCACGGCCAGCCAATAACGGTTTTTGGTCTTGTACTTTGTACACCGAGATTTTTCTGGATTCTCTGAATCTCTAATGACACTATGTTCCATAGATGACAAAATCTCCAAATTCTTTGCTATTGTACATTGATAAATGCTATTCTTGAGTTGTTGGCCACGTAGTCTTTCACAGAGTGGTGAGTATCTTTACTCCCCACCTCTCAGATGCTCTTTTTATATCCATTCATGTAACTGACCTGTTGCAAATTAACCTAATTAGTTGTGAGACGTTCCACCAGGTGTTTTTAAGCATTACACAATATTTACCAGTCTTTTATTGCCCCTGTCCCAACTTTTTTGAAATGTGTTGCTTGCATTTCTCAGTTTCAACATTTTGTGTTATGTCTTTGTACTATTTTCAATTAAATATAGGGTTTAAATGATTTACACATCATTGTGTTGTGCTTTTATTTGTATTTCGCACAGCGTCCCAACTTTTTTGGAAATGGAGTTGTATATCTACCTTCTGAGTCATACTTTTCAATAATAAAGGGGGATATTTTTATTTGCTAGGAAAGCAGTACCCCTGCTATTGGACTATTGAACATCACAAAACTTCAAGAAATTTCCAAGACAAATAATAAATACAACAAATCATACCAGCGTACTTTGATGTGAAAATGCATACAGGTGGGCAGGTCTGTAGTTAAAGGTTGTAAGTTGCATGCAACATAATTTCTTTTCACTTGACAGTTCAAGATCACGTTCAAGATCAGCAATTCAAAAACAAAGTTGAATGCAACACATTTGCTCCATTAGTTAAATGCTCTTTTTTAAATCTATGTATCCATCTTTGTTTAGGGATCTGGGGTTGTTTCCTCTACATTATATAATCAAGTGAAATCAAATATTTGAAGCGATGTTGTTTGACATGATTATGTGGTGCGTTATCATGTCAAATCAGATGTACTGCTGACGGAAATTAACAAAGGCATGTGATGGCTGGAATGCAGAGAGAAGTAAGGAACAGTCTTGAAAACAATTCTTGCTGCTTTTTACTGTTTTTATGTTTGTGTATTTATTACAGTGTAATAAAGTGTTGTACAGCGAAAGCACATTGACTGCTGAAATAAACAGCTTAAACCAATTTTCATAAGACTTTTGTGTACAGCTGTAGGTGACTGGGAAATGAACCCCTTACCAAGCCAAAATTTTATTAGACACTTGTATAACCTAAGAAAAGCTCCATTAGTGTACACTGAAGTCCCTGTAGTCATTGAATAATAAGTATTAGTATATAATAAGCTTCGAATGTTGAGAGGTTGAGCAAAAACCTCTTTTATAATTTAACACACAAACTCCATTTTACATTTATTTCACATCCATTTAACCACAGCAACTACAATGTAGGATGTTGTCTTTATGGGTCAGTGACATCATAATAGGTGACATTCTCACCTGATGGACCAATATTAAAACCATATGATGTCATAATGGCCATGATACAGATACAGGCACTGTGACTTCAAATCATTCTGTGTTGAGGCACCAGAGAAGACCAGCAGCACAATGAGCTGCCTCTGGTTTTGGTGTTGTGGAGGCCGACAGTACGACTCTGACACAGAGAATAAGGCAAATGAAGAACAAGTGAAGAAAGATGGAGGCAAAATCAAGAGGAAGAAAAAGTGGAGAACAAGAAAAATAAAGGGACAACAGAAAAAAGAAAAGACAAAGGATGTAGAAAGAGCAGAAAAAACCAAGCAAGACAACAGCCAGCAGTGGGAGAGAAGAGAGAGATGTTCCATACATCCCAGCAGGTCTTGTGTCTGGCAGCTTGGAGACTATTCCTTCTGTGATATTGGAGAACATGAGAGCTCCTCTACATGAGGACTTTAAAGCCAGTGAAGACATTCCTGAATCCAGCAGTGATCTAATGGAAAATTCACTGGATCAGACTGAGGCTGAAGCCAAGGACGAAGCCAGTAAACTGCTATGTGCACTGACCTGGATGAGAAAGATGCAGATAACAACCAACTTCTGGGTAAGAAATGGACGTTAATATTTGCCAAAATGAAAAACAGGACTAAAAACAGGACTAAAAAATACTGATAATAATGCTAAGATGAATTAGTCCAGCTCTGACCACCAAACGTCCACATAAACATTCAATTATCAATATCACTAAAGTTTCACAACTACTATCAATATATTTCATAAAGCAACTCTTGAAAATGGAAAACATTAATCAAGTGTTATTAAAAACTATAGTAGAAAAAAATGGAAAATCAGATGATGAGCACTAAGGCAGAAATCATTGAAGAACTGATGGAAACTTTACTGCAGGATGTGGTAGTAAAAAGCACAGCTCTGAGTGAGTAAAGAAAATGAATAACTGATACAATAATAATGACAAAGCTGGAGAACTGACGGTATCTACTCCTGTGAAAACAGAGAGTGAGAAGCTGAAGATGGTGGCTGCTGAAGCCGAGGCCGAGGCCATCCAGGAGCTAATGGACATTTATCTGGATGAAACAGAGGAAACAATGGAGAAACATCTTGGTAAGTTCAGGAACTGAACAGATGGAATGATGATAACACAGCTGGAAACTGCTGATACCCAGATCATGTAAAATCAGGTGGTTGTGATAGTATTTGAGGGGGATGCTAGGCTGCTGCTACTAGGACTTGACAAGTGGTTGCTATGGTTTCACAAGTAGTTGCTAGGGTGCTGCTAAGCGGCTGCTATGATATCCCAGGTGGTTGCTAAGGTGTTTCTAGGAGGTTGCTATGGTATCACACGTGGTAGCTAAACTGTTTCTCGATGGGTGCTATGGTATCCGAGATGGTTGCTAGGGTGTTGCTAAGAGGTTGCTCTGGTATCCAAGGTGGTTGGCAAAGTTTTGCTAGGTGGTTGCTATGGAATCAAATGTGGCTGATAAGGTGTTACTAAGAGAACTTAACTAGAGTAGTGCATTTCCTGAAGAAAATGCAGAGTCAATGCCCAGGTGGTTGCTATGGTGTCCCAGGTGGTTTCTAAGAAGGTTGCTAAGGTGTTGTAAGGTGGTTGCTATATTGTCCTAGGTGATTGCTAGGGTGTTGCTAGGGGGATTTGCTAGGTGGTTGCTATGGTATCACAGGTATTTGCTAAGATGTTGATAGGTAGTTGCTTTGGGGTCCGAGGTGGTGGCTAGGGTGTTGGTAGATGGCTGGCATGGTATCAGGTGGTTGCTGGGATGTTGCTTAGCGGCTGGTATGATATCCCAGGCGGTGGTCCTACGAGGTTGGTATCACATGTGTTTCCTAAGCTGTTGCAAGGTGATTGCTATGGTATGCCAGCTGGTGGCTAATGCGTTGCAAGGTGTTTGGTATGGTATCCCAGGTGGCTGCTAGGCAGCTCGAATGGTATCAGAAGTACTTGCTAATGTGTTGCTAGATGGTTGGTACAGTATCCCAGGTGGTTGCTAGGGTGTTGCTAGGAGGTTACTATGGTACCCAAGGTGGTTGCTATGGTATGCAAGATGGTTGGTATGGTGTTGCAAAGCGTTTGGTTTGGTGTCCCAGGTGGTTGCCAAACAGTTGCTATGGTATCCCAGGTGGTTGCTATGGTGTTGCTAGGTGGTTGCCATGGTGTCTGAGGTGCTTAGTAAGGTGTTGTTAGGTGGTTGCTATAGTATCCCAGGTGGTTGCTTGGTTATCATGAATATGACACAGCTGGTAAACTGATGGCATTAATTAATGTGAAAACAGAGAATGAGAAGCTGAAGATGATGACTGCTGAAGCAGAGGCTGAAGCAATTGAGCAGCTCACGATAATACAGCAGAAGAACTGCTGATATTCAATTAATATAAGATCAGAAATTTAACTGAATAAGAAAATTAATAAGCAGAGGTCATTAAACAGCTAATGCACACTGACCTTCAGGAGACAGAGACCGAAAATCTGGGTGAGAAACAAATACCAATATAACAATCACAGAGATATCACTTTAAAAACATTAATTCATAATGATACACTGCAAGATATCTGTTCATTTGTCTAAAATAAAGCTGTTGTTGAATTCTATAATTGTTGATATTTATTAATGTTAAAGCAGGAGATGAGATGTTTGAGGTGACACTCACTGAAGCTGAGGTTGAAGGCGTTAAAGAGCTTATGCTCCTTTTCATCGACAAGACCGAGGCCGAATTGCTGGGTGAGAAATAGAAATTAATAATACATAATAAATCCAAAATGACACAGATCTTAAAAAAATATTAATTAATAAAAAGTATACTGAATAATAAATACTTAATAAAACTATTCACATGATGTTCAAAAGACTTCTAGCATAGAAAGGCACCTGGTCAATCACAGATTCCTTCACTTTACCATTACTATAATACTATGGAGACGTAATACTAGCTTATGGGGATGTTTAATCAAGAATTTATAGAAAATTCTGTTCCTGTATCTTTGAATCAGGGTGTGAAGTGATGAGTGCTGCAGATACTGAGGCTAAAGCCTCTACACACAGCATGCAGACTCATCTGGATGAAACTGACACAGCTAATGACCAACCTCTGGGTGAGTAGTGCAAATGAACACTAGATATCATGAAGAAAATAACAGTGAACAGAAAATAACTGGTCTCAAAACAGGATTTTATAACAATATCAGAATCCCCTCTTCCAATGACCATCTTCAGCCTTCACCAACTAATACTACATAATATTGCATACATAATACCAAATATCTAACTTACATCAGAACTTAATGAATGATTCTGTTTCCTGCATGAAAAGATGTGGAAAAGTCTGATGACGAAGCAGATTGGAACACCATTAAAAGTCTGATGTCAGATCTGCTGAATGATGTTGAGAAAACAGTTGACCAGAGTCTCAGTGAGTAAAAGAAAAACATATATTGAGAACATAAGAAGCTGTACAACTGCTAATTCTTTCAACATTTGAAGCAGGAAATAAGACGCACAAGGTCACTGAAATTGTGGCTGATAACCTAAACAAACTGATGGACGTTCAGCTGGACGACACAGAGACTACTTTCAACCAAGCCCTTGGTAAGTAATAGAAACCATAATTTATTAAGAATGAAGCAGTTAAACTCTGGCTAAGAAACCAAAGGCCATCTTCAAATGTCACATGAAGATTTAAAAACTGAAATAATCAAATTGTTTTTTATTTCAAAATCTGATTTATTGCAGAAAAAGAGGTGGAAATGACAGTTAATCCTGGACCCATTAAAAGTTGGGCTGATTTTATGGATGAGACTGAAGGAACCATCAACCAGACCAGTGAGTAAAATGTACAGATGGCACTGATCTGATTCTGAGTATCTGTATTTGTAATTAAACAAACATTTTAACAACTTTGATAATTTAAATATTAGTTTAAATTCTTTGTTCCAGATTAGACTATTGGAGATGATCTTTTTTGCTGATTTCTCTGTTTTTCTCTACTAGCTGAAATCGAAACATTCCTATGAATGAGACCAAAACAGATCAACAAAAGAGAAACACCAGGAGAGGAACACGTGGCAAGGGTCGAAAAATAAATTATAAAAAAGACCAAGAAGAGAGGAAGAGTGAAGTAGATGAAGAGGAGAACGGCACAAGAACATCAGCAGACAGAGACATCCGAGTGGGAACTGTAGGCCAGTGGTGACATCAACTAGGATATGGAAAGAGAAGAACACAATCAGAGAACTCAGGAGCCTGTAAAAGAGCACCGGAAACTGATCTTCATCAGCAGAGGAGGGCACAGAGAAAGGAGGATAGGAGAGAAACGTATCATTGGAAAAGAGAACATCTGCAGAAGAGTCTACAAGCCCCTCCTGAGGAAAAGAGTGCTCCACAGAAAGACAGCAGAAAGACTGAGGAATATCTGAGAGTGAATGCAGCTGATATCAGGCAGAAGATCCATCTTAGACCAGCAGACAAGCAGAGAGACAAAGGAACCCATTCAGTCAGACGCAGAATGGATGAGTATGGCTGGAGAGGCGCTGCCCAGTGCTGGCAGAGAGAGTCCAGATTCCAGAGGAGGGACGCTCCACAAACTCCTACACATAATGGAGGACGTGTGAGTGAAAGAGGACTGAGAGGATATCCCACTGAACGGACCGTGAGAACACCGCACTGGTGGCAGCATGATGACCGCTCTGTAGAACCTGATGAAAGACTGGAGAGAGACACCAGAATAAGAAATGGAGAAATGGAAACAGGCAGTGGAAGAGTGGGAGAAGAACCGATGCTTCATGCTGACCAGTGAAAAAACCTTATAGCAGCCTGAGAAACATCAGAGCTGATACAGACAACTAACTCCACTTTTATGCTACAGCCAATCAAATACATCCCTTGAGCAGCTATCCCACCATAGAGAAATAAGCAGAACAACACTTTTAAACCTCTAAAACAAATAAAAGACTTACAGCAACACTGTTGGAGCTTCTTTTATTAGTCAAGATTTTGCTTTTCGATTTACAATACTGGTCCACAAATAAGCATGTATTAATACTTAACTAATGCTTTTATCACAGTAAATTAATTCATGGACTAATACTTAATACATCAGGAAATAATGAAGTGTATATGTCAATAAAGAACTAAATCAAATATGAATAACCATTAATAAAAGTAGTCATTAATTATTAACATAATCCTAACTCAGTCTGTTAATGAATACCATGACTTAATATATTAATTAGAACCCTTTCTATAATGCATAATGTCTGATGGAGATGATGTCGCTTAACCACATTATAGGCTAATCTGCAGGAAACTCAATGACATCACTGTGTGAACATTTCATAATTAATGAATTATCAGAAATTTCATTACAATTACATTACAAGGGCTGGACTCAGTTTCACGCACTCACAATGTAATGCTGAATCCAGGAGGATCCACAATTGTGCTGGACAAACATAGACTAAGATTAGTCCAAATGTTTTACATTGCTAAAGCTACATAGCCCACAGAGTATTTATGTTCAGGCATAATATCAGTCGTACACAGAGGGCGATCACTCGACGCATGCGCTCTGCAGCACCACGTTTCTGCTGGATATGAGTAGCATTTGTGCGTTAATTCGTAAAGCATTCTGACCTTATTTACCATTGATTAATGAGATTTTAGCCTTTGGGAAAATTTTAGTTCAGTATTAGAAGCAATAACTGAAAAGGACATAACAAAAGAATGACAGTAAATAAGGTTGGATAGTATTGAATTAGCACAGACGCTAGTCTTTGCGGTTGCATCCTGTCCACATTTAAGTAATGATATGTTAAAGTATTACCCACCACATGTTAACATATATTTTACATCATGACTTTACTTGGTGGGGCACATCATCATTACTTAACGCTGAACATAGAACAAACAGACTATATATAAATATCTTAACCAATGATATTAACTGATAGAATATAATTAAGTATGATTTCAAATTGCTGCGTTATATTAAACTATTATTTTGTTTGATATTTAACCTAAGGATACATACTTTTTGCAGTGGGGTTAGAAAGCAATTTGTTTATCATGCAACGTATTGGTTAACTTTAGCAGATTACATTACTGGTAAGCTATTGGATATGATAATACAAATCTCAACCAATTAACATATCATTCATATATATAATTTACACAACACATACAAAATTACATATTCTTTAATATTCTGAGCATGCTTAGTACCATTCTTGACATTGGTTATATGCCTATATTGTGGATGATGCATAAATATGTTAAGCCATAAATTAGCAAATTTATCATTACATACCCACTTTTTTCCTGTCGCATCATTATTGATGAAATAAACAGCACCTCATGTGATCTTTTCAATCTGAGCTCAGCCCCAAAATAATAAAAAAAATTGTAATGTTGCATTTTGGTAAACATGTTTAACCTGCTGGATGTAAGACACTGATTTTCAGTATTAGTTATGAGCCTATAATTTGTGTTAACCTACATCATCTCCGAACCGACATTATGCATTATAGAAAGAGGTTAAAATAATATATCTATATAGGTCATGGTATTAATTAATAGAAGGAGTTAGAAATATGCTAACACTAAATAATTACCTTTATTATGGACTATTTTTATCTGACGCAGTTCTTCATTAATGTATACATTTCATTTCATTCATAATTCATCACATTCCTGATGTGTTAAATATGAGTCCATGCATTAATTCACTGTGATGAAAGCGTTAGTTAAGTATTAATACATGCTTATTTGTGGACCAGTATTGTAAAGTGTTACCTCTTTGTATTAATTTGAGAATTTGTCACATCACTCGCTTTGTCTGCTGTATCATCTAATACAGAAATCAATTTAGATTTTGA
Source organism: Colossoma macropomum (assembly GCF_904425465.1). Classification (NCBI taxonomy): domain Eukaryota; kingdom Metazoa; phylum Chordata; class Actinopteri; order Characiformes; family Serrasalmidae; genus Colossoma; species Colossoma macropomum. The sequence goes on along the minus strand of NW_023495640.1, from coordinate 22,873 downwards.
CAGTGAAATAAACAGGAATATGCAGATATAAGGTTCTTACCTCCTTTCTGTTTAGTAGTCAAAACTTGTGTGTTACATCACTGTGCTGGTCTGCAGAATCATGTAGCTGTGTTCCAGTTTTCAACCACATCAGCAGTGATAAAGCTTGCAGGTCCTGACAGTTTTCAGCAGAGGGAGACAGAGATCCTGCACATCCAGAGTAAACCAGTGACAAAAGTTGAAATCTTACCTTTTCCTCTTATAAGCATGAGTATGACATGAAAGAAACAGATGTTAGATGTAAAACAGCTGTAAACTGATGATATCAAATACATCATTGGTCACAGAAATCACCTCTCTTGAAGCAGCCTGCATATATTATCTATACAGAACAGATAAAGGGATTCTTTTCAAACCTTTCTTCTACTTGTAACACCAAAACAGACTCAGTATGACAATGAGCAAAAGGGTCAAACTCAGTCCCACCACTACTCCTGTTAATGACTAGATCTAGAACCTGAGACTGAGGATCCAGAACCTGAGATTGAGGAAAGAAAGGGATGTAAATTTGTATATTAACACTATATTACTTTGGTTTACTCTGAGGTCACAAAGCAGTCAAATAGCATGAAATATGGGTAACAGTGAGTCTTGTTCCTTTTGCCTCTAATGGCAGAAAAAAGAGAGACAAATGAGACGCTCACCTGATACAGTCAGTCGAACAGCTTCAATGGTCTCTGAGTAGCGCGGCTCTGTTGACTGTGTTCCTTTACAGCTATAATCACCTTCATCAGACTGATCAACATTAGAGATTTCATATTTCTTCCTCCTTTCAGCTTCACTGAGACGTTTATTATTCTTAAACCACTCGTAACTCCAGACATCTCCACCTTCTATGTCACATGTGAGAGTGACTCTCTCTCTGATGAACACATGCTCAGCTGGCAGCACTTTCACTTTAGCCTTTGGTCTCTCTGTTCACAGATGATAAATACTTTTGAAACTGAAATATTCTCTCTCATTATGGAATAATGTTGAGTAAAGTGATACTTTGTCTTTTTACAGTCAAACAAATTCAAGTCTTTAATGGAAACTTCTCTGAGGCTCCACCCTCACTGCTGGTTTGGGTTTTTCTGTTGATGTGAAATGATGAAGTTACCTCGGGTCCTTTTAGCTTTACAACAAAAGCACATGCTTAAAGGAACCAGTGAAGCAGAAATAAGCACAAACAAATTGAATTGAAACAAATTCAATGCTGATGTTGGCAATGACTGGGAGATCTGGAGAGGTGTGATTGGTAAGGACGGCCTGCCTGATCTAAACTCGAATGGTGAATTGTTATTGGACTTTTGTGCTAGGCATGGATTGTCCATAATGAACACCAAGTTCGAACACAAGGATATTTTCATATGTGTACATGGTACCAGAGCTCCTTGGGTCAAAGGTCAATGATCAACTTTGTTGTCGTTTCATCTGACTTAGGACCATATGTTCTGGACACTCGGGTGAAGAGAGGTGCTGAGCTGTCAACCGATTACCATCTCGTGGTGAGTAGGATTAGATGGCAGGGAAGACTGATGGTCAGACCTGGTAGGCTCAAGCGAATAGTGAGGGTGTGCTGGGAACAACTGTCAGAGCCCCCTGTTAGGAATAATTTTAACTCCCACCTCCGGGAGAGCTTTTCTCATGTCCCGGATGAGGTAGGGGACATGGAGTCTGAATGGACCCTGTTCAATACTTCCATTGTGGAAGCTGCCGGGCATAGCTGTGGCTAAAAGCTTGTTGGTGCCTGTCAGGGCGGTAACCCAAGAACCCCCTGGTGGACACTGGTGGTTAAGGAGGCCATCAAGCTGAAGAAAGAGGCCTTTAGGGCCTGGAGGAATCCCGACTCAGCAGCTAGGTACCGACAGGCAAAAAGGTGGCAATGGCAGTTTGGTGAGGCCATGGAAAAAGACTTTCAGTCAGCCTCAAGGAGGTTCTGGACAACTGTCTGGTGACTCAGAAGTGGTTGGGGTGGCTTCGCCCAAGCTGTATTCGGGAGGGGTTGAGAAACTCTGATGGTCGGTGGAAGGAGCACTTTGAGGAACTCCTTAATCCGAGAGACATGCCTCCCTCACAGGAGTCAGCGCCTGAGGCTTCATCAGGCTCCATTTCCCTGGTGGAGGTCACTGAGGTAGTTAGCAAGCTCTTCAGTGGCAAGGCACCGGGGGTGGATGAGATTCATCAGGAAATGCTTAAGGCTCTGGATATTGTGGGGCTGTCATGGCTGATACGCCTCTGCAATACTGCATGGACCTCGGGAACAGTGCCCTTGGACTGGCAGACCGGGGTGGTGGTCCCTATTTTTAAGAAAGGGGACCGGAGGGTGTGTGCCAACTACTGGGGTATCACACTGCTCAGCTTCCCTGGGAAAGTCTATGCCAAGGTGCTGGAAAGGAGATTCCGCCCGATAGTTGAACCTCAGATTGAGGAGGAACAATGCAGATTCTGTACCGGCCGTGGAACAATAGATCAGCTTTTCACCCTCTCACAGACTGTTGAAGGGGCATGGGAGTTTGCCAATCCAGTCTACATGTGTTTTGTCGACTTGGAGAAGGCTTACGACCGTGTTCCCTGAGATATCTTGTGGGAGGTCCTCCAGGAGTATGGGGTGCCAGGGCTACTACTCCGGGCCATTCAATCTCTGTACTTCCGGAGTGAGAGCCGCGTTCATATACTCGGCATTTAGTCAGGCTCTTTCAGTGTTAGCGTTGGACTCCGCCAAGGCTGTGCCTTGTCTCCACTCTTGTTTGTAATATTCATGGAGTGTCAAGGTGTAGAAAATAAGTTTAACATATTGTAAAAAAAAAAAAGTGCAAAACTTTTTTTTGTTTTATTTTTATTCATTTACTTTTTGACCAGGGGTGCCCAAACAATTTACATCTGATTGTATGAGCTCCCTGAACTCTGATTCTATCACTTTGTATTTGGATGTCTCCCCCTATCAGATGATGCTATCAAGTTAGGAAGGTGAGGGCTAGCCTCCTCCCTTCCTCCTGAATTCAGCCACCACATTGTTCCAGCTGCTGCTCACACAGCTACAAAGGAAAGCTAAACACACCTGGAGGAGATTGTCTTGTTAATATGAATTATGGCTGTATTTGGTATTTAAACACTTACAAATATATTTGACTTCAATGAAAAAGTAAATATATAAAAAATGTGCCTTTAACAGCAACGAGTTCATGTTAGAAATAACATAAGGATAATGACACACATTCACCTGATACAGTCAGTGTAACAGCCACTATCTACCATAGTGACAATTCTCAAAACTCAGGTATACAACATATGAATTACTACTTATATAAACTACATGTCATTGTATCTATTAAATGTAGGTGTGTAAACAAATAATAACAAAAACAAAATAATCTAGTAAATGTAGATGTTTCACCTTACATTTGGACACAGTGGATGAGGACAGTCAGTGCTAAAGCAGAGAAATAGAGGACATAAAGTATTAATGTGAAATAGCAGTTTCTATCACAGAGTTGGAGAATCAGCCACATGTTGCAGTTTCTGTCATTCTAATGACTTTAAACTTTATTTATTTACAAACTGAGTGACATGATTGTAATAGATCACTGACAGGCCTAACATTACTACAACTGCTCTGTTCACCACCACCACTGCTGCAAATGCACTGTTCACTACTATTGCTGTTACAAGTGCACTATTATCTATTCAGAAGCCATCCATTCTAAACAGAGGTTTGCTGGCCAAATTAAAGCTTTTTCTGTGCAAAATGGTTAAACCTCCACAAAACACTGAAAACACAACACAAAAGCACACTTTTCCCTCAAACACTACAGCTGACAACCAGAAGAGTAAATTCCTTCAATAACTCATGAAACAATCACCAAATAAACACAAGGAAAGGTTTCTGTTTCACAGATTTCAGCCTTCATTAGTGCTATTCATAGGTGTGTCTAGCCCATCTCATCATCATCATCATCATCATTAACCGCTTAGTCCAGATAGGGTCACGGTAGCAGTTAGGAGAGCAGAGAATTCCAGACAACCCTGTCCCCCGGAACTTCCTCCAGCTCATTCCCGGGGACCCCAAGCCGCTCCCAGGCCAACTTGGAGATATAATCCCTCCAGTGGGTCTTAGGACGACCCCAGGGTCTTGTCCCAGTAGGCCATGCCTGGTACACCCCCAATGGGAGGCGTCCATGGGGCATCTGGATCAGATGCCCAAACTACCTCAACTGGCTCCTCTCAAAGCGGAGGAGTAGCGGCTCTACTCTGAGCTCGTCCCTCGAGCTCCTCACCCTATCAAGTAGAGTGTATCACGCCACCCTGCGAAGAAAGCTAATTTCCACCGCGATCTCATTCTTTCGGTCATTACCCACAGCTCATGACCATAGGTGAGGGTCGGGATGTAGATCGACCGGTAAACAGAGAGCTTCGCCTTATGGCTTGCTCCCTCTTCACCACTACAGTCCGGTACAGTGACCGTATTACTGCTGCCGCCTGTCCCAGCCTCATCTCTCACGATCCCTCTTCCCAACACTCGTGAACAAGAGATACTTAAACTCCTACATCTGGGGAAAGTCCTTTCCCCTTACCTGGAGTGGGCATGCCATCCTTTTCCAGGCTAGGACCATCCGCATACCAACCGCTTCACACTCAGCTGCGAATCGCTCCAGTGAGCGCTGGAGGCATCCATGCGATCCAGCCAAAAGGACAACATCATCTGCAAATAGCAGAGATGCCACCCTCCGGCCTCCACACATAATGACCTCCTGACCTCGGCTAAACCTTTATACCCTGTACATGAATATCACGAACAGGAGTGGAGTCAAGGCACAACCCTGGCAAAGTCCAATGCTAACACTGAAAGAGTCTGACTTAATGCCAAGTAAACAAACACAGCTCTCACTCCAGGAGTACAGAGATTGAATGGCCTGAAGTAGTAGCCCCAGCACCCCATACTCTAGCCCATTGTTACCCCCCCGTGATATGTCCTGTGTTTGGTTCTCTCTTTCTCTTTCTGTGTGTGGTTAAGTGTGTCCAGGTTGGTGTTGATGCAAGACTGGCTTCCTGCCTTTACCGGCACATGACTGGCACATGTACATGGTCTTTCTTCACACAAAACATGTTATATGTAACATACTAAATTGCAGTGTGAAAACGTCATAAATGTTTGAGTGATTCCTTAGCATGTAACATGTTTCTAGATAAACATCTACTGAAGAGCAGAAGTGTGACTTACCCTTGATCCCCTGGGTGAAACATACTTTAAGGTGTCCCCAACGCACTGTTGAAGGACCTTAGATGCTACTTTGAAGTGCATGACCTGACATATATATATATATATATATATATATATATATATATATAGAGAGAGAGAGAGAGAGAGAGAGAGAGAGAGAGAAGGAGAGAGAAGTCTTTGGCAAATCCTGCTAAAATCTCATGTAGAAAGTTAATGTGAAGTACCAGCAGTGATGCTGCCCCACCCCTTTCCAAAAATACACGCAGTCCGCTGCAGCTTTCGTCTACTTTCTGTTCATTTTTTTTCTATAGTGTACATATTCTTTTTGAACATTAAAGGTTTAATGACAATTATAAAACAAATGTTTTCTTTAACCTGCTGGCAATTGACCACTTTTTATTTAGTTTGAGGTAAGTTTGACTTAAAGTGACATTACAAACAAAAGTCCAGTGATTTTTAGAAATACCTGAACACACAGTCCAACTATGGCTGAATGTATCATTGTGGTTTAAAGTAAACCAAGATATAAACCAAAAGGGCCATTTTCTCTCTGTTAGCTCTTCCCATTGACTGTACTTTCCTTCTTTGGGGATCTCAGATTAAAACAGCATGTGACCAATTACACCTTTGAAGTTTGACTTCATCAACCATACATGACATAAAATATATCCAAAAGGATATAAACATGCCTGATCTATTCACTGTATTCACTTTGACATGAGGAGCTGCATGACTGTGTAGCTTTTAGTGTTGTCTCTGAAAGCACAGCTCATATAATGTGTGTAGACTTCAACAGTTGAGCAGGCCTGCTGCTGCTGGATGAAGGCCACGGCCAATGGGAGTCACTACTGCACATTGCACAGACACTACTGTGTGTTATTTGTGCATGTCCACCTTTAACTACTTATGTGAGTATTTCATACTTTCTGTTTAAAAGAGAACACCTGCATCACTTCAGTTCACAACTCTGTATGACAACACCCAAGAAGCACTGCTAATATTCAACAATATCACCAAAATAAAAGTATTTAAAAATATTGAATATTGATCTGAGTCTGTAATGTGTGTGGCTTTAGGGGTGATAATGCTTAAGGCTAAGTTGGCTGTGGGGAAGTCAGCTTTTATAGCATCCCGGCTATCCAGCGTTGTGAGGGGAAAGAGGCTGATGAGTTGAGCCAGCAAAGGAGAAATCTTTGGATAATCAGAATAAACAGGAAAAACTTTCCTCTGTCTCCCTACACCAGAGCTCTCATCATTCTGTCACAGATAGACAGTTAAGTAAACGATGAATTATGTATTTCTGTAGATTAATTTTGAGTGTTGAGAATTTTGAGAAGTGTAAATGATTGAGAGCTGACAGTGATTGATGATTGAGTTTTGCAGTCTATGTCTATATATGTCTAGTTTATGTCTAGATCTCTTATGCTATAGTTAGACAACAAATTTAGTTAATGCCAGAAAGTTAGCAGGAAAGCTAAGATGAAGTTAACAGTGACCCTGCAGTTCGAGATGGTTCAGTTCCCAAATGAGACAGTGAGACAGTTGGTCAGGGCGCTCTCTATTGCCCCCTCGTAGAGTACAGTGAGGATGAAAGTGGGGAGGTTTATTTTCTTCGTCCTCTGCAGGAGGCAAAGTTGCTGCTGGGCTTTCTTGGCTAGACAGGAAGTGAGGTCATTGGTGATATCATGCAAAAATGCAAGTGCCAGACCTGAACACTGCACTAACATGAAAACAGGATGTAGCCTGAAAAAAAAGAGAAGATGAAGCAAGTGTGACTTGTGTGACTTTATAATAAATGCAGCTGCTGAGAGAGTTTTATTTCACACCGAGTGGTAAAGATGGCATTGCACAAAACACAGACTACACTCACATATGAACATATAAAAGGAAACAGCCGTTTTTAATTTTAGCTCCACTGTGAGTTTGGCTGCAGTGACTCACTCATATCTTAACCAGCAGTAAAAAGACACCATCCTACAATCATCTATAATTAATTAATAAATCAGGTGAAAAAATATTAATCAAGTGAAAACAAATGGACAGAATTCTGTTACACAATAATGTTTATAATATAGCTCCTAATGTTTAAAAATAAGGTAACACATTATCTACAGGGAACAAACATAAACATGGCATTTGTCCTCAAATTTTAGTGGACAATTTCTGTTATTTGCTGAATTTAACAGATTGGAAAACATTAAACATAACATATAGAATGTGCCATAACTTTTGCACAGGCTGCATTTTGTTTCTGTTCTTCAACATGTTAAATTTAGCAAGTAATCAGTAATTGTGCATTAAAACATGCAGAAGTATATTCTCTGTAGGGGATGTGTTATTTTCCTTTTAAGCTGATGTTTGAGTTACAGATAACTTTGTATCAAACTGAATATTAATCATTTTAAAGTGTCACCTAATTTGCTGTTACAGATGCAAAATCTTTTCTTTCCATGTATCCTCCGTGAAGTCCAAGCTCAGGACCTTTTCCCAGATCAGCCTCAGATTCTCATATTTACCATACAGATCATCTGCCAGTATTTTATAGAGTCTTGCAGCTGAACGTTCAGACCTCTGCAAACTAAGGAAACTTGCCAGTTTATTCTCTTTCTCTGTTAGCATGACTCCAAGACTCTTTACAAAGCTTCTCATCTGTAAATATCTCCAAAAGGCTCCCTTGTCTGTTAAATACAAGCACTGTTCAAGTTCTTGAAAGAACTGAAATGTATCATCTCTATACAGGTCACTGACTCTGTTAATATTCCTTTCCAGCCATGATTCCCACAGATTCTTTTTTCCCATTTTTGATGGTGGGATTATTCCAAACAGAGAAGTATCTCTGTTGGTATTGGGAAATGCACAATACCTTATGCAATTAAACCAATACCCCCTTGGAATGTTGTAATATAGGATTTGTGTGTCCTTTTCTCTGGCTAGCTCCAGACAAGGCCTCTGTAGGCCTAAAAGGGGCAGGAAGCTCATGCTGTGTTTGTGTCCAACCCAGATTATCATCCACATTGGTCCAGTGATTAGCCAATTTTGGCATTTCAAAAGCCATATTATATAGCTCCACATTGGGTAATACTAACCTCTCCCATAGATGTATATGATTTTAATTCTGGGCCTTTTTCCATTCTAAAAAAAGTCCCTAATTAATTGTTTGACACTGTTCAATTCATGCGGGAATATTTGCTGGCACCATTATTGAAATATAATTGAACTGGGGCATGACTACAATTTTGACGATACTTATCTTTCCCCATAAACTGGGATTTATTGATTTATATTTATCTAAATTCTTAAGTAGTGGAGACATACATTTGCCAGACTCATAGGCCTAAAACCAGTTGGGTCAAGAGTATCCTTGCCTTTTTTATGTATCAAAGACATAACTGCCTCATTCATGGTGTTAGGTAACTGACCCAGAGGTAGAGCCTCCAAATAGACTTCTGCTAGAATAGATGCCAATACATCTATGTAGGTCTTATATTATATAACAGGGAAGCCATCAAGGCCCAGGGCATGATTTCATTGATCTGATGGCCTCTTCTCCAAATGGGGCACTTCTCTTTCATTTGATCTAAAGATAGCTTGGGCAGTTCAATGTTAGAAAACCATGCTTTTTTTCAGAGTTAGCAGCAGTGTCTGAAGTACATCATTTTGAATAAAAGTTCTTGAATACCTGATTTATAGCCTGAGTTTGAATCACAATCTGTCCACTTTCATTTTTAATAGGTGGTATTACATTATGCCCCTCCGGGAGAGCTTTTCTCATGTCCCGGAGGAGGTAGGGGACATAGAGTCTGAATGGACCCTGTTCAAAACCTCCATTGTGGAAGCTGCCAGGCGCAGCTGTGGCCAAAGCTTGTTGGTGCCTGTCATGGCGGTAACCCAAGAACCCCCTGGTGGACACCGGTGGTGAGGGAGGCCGTCAAGCTGAAGGAAGAGGCCTTTAAGGACTGGATGGCCCGAAGGACTCCCGATTCAGCAGATAGGTACCGACATGCAAAAAAGGTGGCAGCTGCAACGGTGGCAGAAGCAAAATCCAGGGCGTGGGAGGAGTTTGGTGAGGCCATGGAAAAAGACTTTCGGTCGGCCTCGAGGAGGTTCTGGACAACTGTCCGGCAACTCAGGAGTGGTCGGGGTGACTGCGCCCAGGCTGTATTCAGCAGAGGTGGAGAAACTCTGACTTCAAATGAGGATATTGTCGGTCGGTGGAAAGAGCACTTTGAGGAACTCCTTAATCCGGGTGACATGCCTCCCTCACGGGAGTCAGGGCCAGAGGCCTCTGGCGTGTCAAGCTCCATTTCCCTGGTGGAGGTCACTGAGGTAGTTGGCAAGCTCTTCAGTGGCAAGGCACTGGGGGTGGATGAGATTCGTCCAGAGATGCTTAAGGCTCTGGATATTGTGGGGCTGTCGTGGCTGACACGCCTCTGCAATACTGCATGGACCTCGGGAACAGTACCCTTGGACTGGCAGACCGGGGTGGTGGTCCCTATTTTCAAGAAAGGGGACCGGAGGGTGTATGCCAACTATCGGGGTATCACACTGCTCAGCCTCCCTGGGAAAGTCTATGCCAAGGTGCTGGAAAGGAGACTTCGACCGATAGTTGAACCTCAGATTGAGGAGGAACAATGCGGATTCCGTCCCGGCCGTGGAACAATGGACCAGCTTTTCACCCTCTCACGGATTGTTGAGGGGGCATGGGAGTTTGCCAACCCAGTCTACATGTGTTTTGTGGATTTGGAGAAGGCTTACGACCGTGTTCCCCGAGATATCTTGTGGGAGGTCCTCCGGGAGTATGGGGTGCCGGGGGTACTACTCCGGGCCATTCAATCTCTGTACGCCCGGAGTGAGAGCTGTGTTCGTATACTCGGCATTAAGTCGGACTCTTTCAGTGTTAGCGTTGGACTCCGCCAGGGTTGTGCCCTGTCTCCACTCCTGTTTGTGATATTCATGGACAGGGTGTCAAGGCGTAGCCGGGGTCAGGAGGGTCATTATGTGTGGAGGCCGGAGGGTGGCGTCTCTGCTATTTGCAGATGATGTTGTTCTTTTGGCTGGATCACATGGATGCCTCCAGCGCACACTGGAGCGGTTTACAGCTGAGTGTGAAGCGGTTGGTATGCGGATCAGCACCTCCAAGTCTGAGTCCATGGTCTTAGCCCGGAAAAGGATGGTATGCCCACTCCAGGTAGGGGAAAAGGACCTGCCCCAGGTGGAGGAGTTTAAGTATCTCGGGGTCTTGTTCACGAGTGATGGGAAGAAGGATCGTGAGATCGACCGCAGGCTGGGACAAGCGGCAGCAGTAATGCGGTCGCTGTACCGGACTGTATCGGTCTACATCCCGACCCTCACCTATGGTCATGAGCTGTGGGTAATGACCGAAAGAATGAGATCGCGAATACAAGCGGCAGAAATGAGCTTTCTTCGCAGGGTGGCGGGCTACACTCTATTTGACAGGGTGAGGAGCTCGGCCATCCGGGAGGAGCTCGGAGTAGAGCCGCTACTCCTCCGCATTGAGAGGAGCCAGTTGAGGTGGTTCGGGCATCTGATCCGGATGCCCCCGGGACGCCTCCTGGTGGGAATAAGACCCCGGGGTCGTCCTAGGACCCGCTGGAGGGATTATATCTCCAAGTTGGCCTGGGAGCGGCTTGGGGTCCCCGGGAATGAGCTGGAGGAAGTTGCGGGGGACAGGGTCACCTGGGATTCTCTGCTCTCCCAACTGCTACCGCGACCCTATCTGGACTAAGCGGTTAACGATGATGATGATGATGATGATGATGGTATTACATAAATTGCTTCCTTTTGCTTTAGTTGTCTAGGTAGCAGTTTTCCTGATTTCTCACCACTTTCATAGAAATTGGTTTTAGTTTGAAACATATTCTGCTTTTTGTTGTACATCTCGCTTAACTCAAACTTCATTTCACAAGTCTAGAAATCAATAAGGCCAAACTATAGTTTTTTGCCATCTATCTCTCTTTCTGTTTTAATTGGGTTTCCAATCTATTGACCTTGTCGCTATCTTCTTTCTTGATGCAACGGCAGTGATTTTACCCCTAATAAAAGCCTTTGAGGCTTCCCAGACTATGCCTGTTTTTTCAGTGGACCCCACATTTTTCTGGAAAAAGATTCCACAGACAATAACTGTTTAAACACTAGGTCTTGAAAAAGAGATGTATTATGTCTCCACCTATTACTCCTTACTGTTTGAGGATTTGTTGTTAGACACAGCTTCACCGTTGCATGGTCTGCCAGAGCAGTCTTACTATCTAAAACTGACTCAGTTATACTTTTTGATACTAGAAAATAAACTATTACAGAATATGGCTTTTGTGAATAGAAAGTGTAGTCTGTCCTGTTGGGATTTGTCAACCTCCAGATGTCCTCTAACCCAAGATCTTATTATCTCATTAGCTGAAATATTGCTAGTCTATCCTTTGGGACGTCATTGGAATATGCTGTTCTGTCTAACACGGCATCTAGAATCTGGTTAAAGTCCCTACAAAGTATTGTATTCCCATCTTTGATAGCTCCCATGAGCCAAACCTAACTTACACCATACAGGCCTTTTCTACATTAACAGACCATCATACTTTGGCCACTGCTTGACTCGCCTCTGTAGCTCAGTAGCTAACTGACCATTCTCTGTCTCCAACTTCATAACTCGGCCGTCTGCTTGGTTGAGTCTCTTAGAAATGGCTGCAATTTCCAGCCTGTGATGCTTTAACAGTGGAAACATCTTCTTGCAGTTCTTTGAGAAGTAAATCTGACAGCTCACTTAATTTCATTCAAACAACACCACTAACTCACTCAGTTACATGCATTTCTTAAGTAATATTAGCTGAAAAACTTATTAAAATCAAAAACAGAGCAATTTTATTTTTGTAAGTGAAAGTGTAAGTGTAAGCTGTTTCATACAAAGTAGTTGCCAAAAAATGTCATAAGCTGATTAACTGATTATTTAGTGGCGGTCATTAAACCACACCCACAAATACAGACAGAAAAACATATGAAAGCTCTCTCACTGTTATTTGTGCTCTTTCTCAGCCAAATCTGCACTCAGAATAGACTTCAGGGAACTGAGAGCAGAGAGAACTTATTTAGATGTTCATGATCAGACTTCTGTTCCAGAGTAACTGTGGTAATGACATCTTCACCTCAAGAGGAACTGAACTAAAAAAAAAATGTAAAAAAAATGCTCATACTTTATTTAAAGCTGTCAGCTCACACTTACTACATCCTGTTTTGAACATAAACATGTAGCCTAAGTATGTCAAATGTAAGACACTGCAAGTTTGAACTGGTTTGAACAAGAACATTTATTACTATGGAGTTCATGATATTACACATTTGAATTTAAATGCAAAAATCAGAATGTGAATGTTTTTATTTTGATCATACCCTATACCATGTATGACACATCTGAAATTGAATTCTGAACTCAAATTTAATTTTAAGGTTGTAAATAAGAGAGCAGTATAGTCTGAATCAGACTGAATACAGTTGTGTGTCTGAATGCTAAAAGCATTCCGTTTTTTTTATCAATTTATATTTTCAGATTCACTTTCAAAATAACGTACAGGTGTCTTTCAGGCAAAAGTCGTCGAAGCGAGTGTAAAACGTAGCATGAAAGTATTTTCTAGTGGTCTGTAAACCACAACAGATATGTCTAACACACTTGTGCCACTACTTGTTCAATGTTACTGCTGTGCTGAGAGTGCTACATTACCCACATAATATCTGGTTATTGTGAATACTTTATTGATCCCGAAGGAAATTAGGTTGGTCCTCTGGTGGTCCCCTTCCACTAGTGGGTGGTTGGGGGGTAGTGATGAACTGCAGCAACAGACGAGCTATTTAGTAATTGCAAGTGAACCAGGATGTTTCTGATAAAATAGCCAGTAAGTAAAGGTAGGAGGGGAGCGGGAAAGAGATTTGGTGTTTGACTGCTTTTGCCTGCAAGACACTTGGATGTTATTTTGAATCTGAAAAGTATGAATTAATAGAAAAACTGAATATTTTTTAGAAATTGCATTTCAGACATTCAGTTTAAATCCATCCATCCGTCCATCGTCTAAATCGCTTATCCTTCTGGGTCGTGGTGGGGTGCTGGAGCCCATCCCAGCTGCCATTGGGCGGAAGGCAGGATACACCCTGGACAGGTCGCCAGTCCATCGCAGAGCAGACAGACATACACATTCACACACACACTCACACCTAGGGGCAATTTAGCACATCCAGTTAGCCTGACTGCATGTTTTTGGACTGTGGGAGGAAACCAGAGTACCCAGAGGAAACCCACACAGACACGGGGAGAACATGCAAACTCCACACAGAAATGACCCTGGTCACCCAGCCGGAAATCGAACTCAGGCACTTCTTGCTGTGAGGCGACAGCGCTACCCACTGCGCCACCGTGCCGCCCTCAGTTTAAATCATCAAACATAAAATTCAGTTTCAGATTATATTGCTTTATTACAAACCTTAAAATTCAATTTCAGATGGTATACAGATTAACAATGATAATAATAATAATAATAATAATAATAATAATAATAATAATTCAGATTTTTTCGTTTAAATTGAAATTCCTTTTGGCATTAATCTACCATTTTTTAAATCATGCAGATTTAATAAATGTTTGAAAATTGTTAAAAGAAAAAAGGTCAGTAATTTACAAGACTTTTCAGGAAAATATAAAACTCCCTCTCTCCCTCTCTCTCTCTCTGTCTCTCTCTCTCTGTCTCTCTCTCTCTCTCTATCTCTCTCTCTCTCTCTCTCTCTCTCTCTCTCTCTCTCGTGTATATTGTAAGAACACCGTCAGTCAGTCAGTCAGTTGTCACTGAAAACAGGATGGAGCTCCGTCCACTCTCTGTGATTCTCTGTGAGTAAATGTTTTTGTTTAAATCTTCATTATAGTCAGTGGTGCTGTATGAAGTTTTCTATTATGCTTATTATGTTTCAGGTTTGCTTTTTATTTTTCATGTGTTTTATGAGCTCCAGCTCTTCTTTCTTATGAGGTGTACAGAAAGAATGTATGCAGCTTTTTGCGATAGTGTATTGTTTCCACATTTCACTACATCTACTTCAGAATCAAAAACCTAACACAGTTAATTTTTTTGCTAATTATTATTATTTTTTTATTTAAGTGAGATTTATATTTATACATGTAAAAACAAACAAATTAAAAGTAAACTTTATTTGAGCGTCTACTGTTTGTGAACAACTCAGCTGAAATCATTAGTTAAACTTACTGGAGCGGTTAACTGTAACAGACTTGAGGACTAGTTTTAAAATTTACCAGAAAAGTCTGGAAAGATCACACAAACACAGTTTTATCTTGTATCCTCTCCTCACAAAGTCTAGGGATGATACTTCCCCAGAGTGCCTGGGCCTGAAGTGAGTGTGGGCTGGGCAAGGTTTGGGTTCAGCCTCAATGGCTGGGTGGCAGGACTGTGGGAGTGGGCGCTCTGAGTCTTGGGTCAGGGGAAACCTGCACCTTACAGAGGTGACTGGCATGCCAGTAGATTCCGTCCGAAAGTTTGAATGAGGCTGGACCAAGCCGTTGGCTGACCTGCACCAGGTCTGACCAAAATGACAGAAGTTTGTTAATACATTGGGGCTGCCGGAATCTGAGGGTGTCTTTTTTTTATCTTTTTCAGTCTTTCTCTAATTTCGTCATAGTTCATATGGACAATGAGTTGGTGAATTGGTCCCATATCATTTCGTTCTGTAGAGCTCCAAATTTAGAGGTAGCCAAACCCTGTAGGTCTGCCATGAACTGTGTCACTGATTCCCCAGGTCTTTGATGTTGTCGCCAAAACGCGACCCGACGTAGAAAAGTACCTTGTGGAGCAGTGAGATGGTTGTCTAGTGCTTCAACAATGGCTGTAAATGTAGTTAATCCAAGAGTTCCAAACATGAGCTGCCTCTCTTGTCCTAGACAGTGCAATAGCAATATACACTTCCTCCCGTCTGACACACCATCAAAACCAGCAACTAGGATGTAGGTTGTGAATGTGGAATAGCAGCAGATGGTGGCAGATAACATTCAGCTATTTTTGTCACCAATGTGGTGTGTAAACATGGAGACCACAGAGTTAAACTCACTCCATTTATTCAAACCGAACAAACTCAACTTAGTTTGCATGCACAACCGTCCCATGACATAATAGTGTACATGGTGTGTGTGTGTGTGAGAGATAGACAACAATGACTACTGACAAAAAGCTGTGTGTCAAATAAACTGGTCAAAGTAAAGCAATTAAGACCGACACAATATGATTGGAATGTATGTGATAAAAAAGTAAGAAATTAATAAACAAATAAAAGTCCAAATCCAGAGCAAATGTATAGCTCTCATTGTTTACTCTGGGCTGCTGCTTTTACTTGATGTTAAACTTCTCATATGTGTGAGCAGACCAAGTGTACAAAAAATGAGTGTCAAACAATGTTTTACCACAAAAGAGAACAGAATCAGCATCATAAAACTGAAACATGCTTTATAACATGACATCCCTGCTGAACAAACCAGGACAGACCATTATTAATTCCATGCTGGTCTAGACTGATTTAAGCTGGTTGATGGTGGTCTGTTACTGGTTTAGCTGGTCACTCAGCATTGTTATGCTGGTTGACCAGCTTCTAAAACACAACATATGCTGGTTTTGCTGGTGGCCAGCCATGCTGGTCTGTGCTAGTTTTTCTAGCAGGGATCTGTGGTGCATTTTCAGTTTGGTTTGCTTTTCCTTTCTGGAAATAAGACATTCAGAGAGGTCACTGTAGCTGAAATCGGTTTATAGCCACAGAAATTGCAGCATGTAAAACAATGAGAAATATGAGCAAAAGTCTGTTCAGTGTCCTCATAGCTAGTTAGGTTTTTTTTTATATCTCCAATTATGATTTTCTGTGTGGAAACAGCACCATCCTGAAAAAAATGCTGGCAAAGTGTAGCCTGTGTTGAAAAGCTTGCATTCCAAGATCACTTTAGACCTCAGAGCAGCTGTGCTTTGACCCTAGACACATTGCTTGCTTTTCTTTTTCATCTGATACCAAGTAGTACCAGTGTTTGTATCCAGATACCAATACTGATACTTCCAAAAGGAGGAATTCCTTGTGATTTCTACAGTAAAAAGTGGCCACTGAAAATTATATTTAAAACATTTGCATTAGTATTAAATAAACTGCCTCGTAAGCTGTTTGGGCTGAGTTTCCCAAAAGAGCACAAAGATGACTCTTCAATGGTAAAGCGAGTATCACACAGGACACTCTCTCTACCAGTTAAGATCCTCTGAACACTAGAATGCTTATGGGAATCTGGGCAATAACTCCAAATGATCTGCAGTTGATAGAGCATTCACTGCATGTGGCTGTTTGTGCCTGTTTGTGTGAGAAGCAGAGGGAGAGGCAGAAGGAAAAGGAGATCCTGTATGTCACATTTATTTGCTATAATATTTTGGTTGATTTTTCACCATCAGTTTATGAAAACTGATGTATATTCAGTTTACTGCATAGAGAAAACATCTAGTATCAAATGTCCGATTATATACTGATTTTGGTAATAATGGCACATTCAGCGTTCACTTACAGAAACAGCTCAGTTTCTACTTCCCAGTGTATCCATCTTAGAACTGATTTTACACAAACAGAAACTAACAGAAGCGTCTTTAATCCTGAGGAATCTTTTCTTACATTGGTAGTTTCTGTTCAGACCAATTAAAGTTTTTTATTTTTGAAATAATATTTTTAGAGACATTACAGAGCACTTACAGTGGTCAGGTACTATTTGGGTGGTGGATCATTCTCCACACTGCAGTAACACTGATGTGGTGGTGGTGTGTTAGTGTGTGTTGTGCTGGTACGAGTGGATCAGACACAGCAGTGCTGCTGGAGTTTTTAAACACCTCAGTGTCACTGCTGGACTGAGAATGGTCCACCAACTAAAAATATCCAGCCAACAGCCTCCTGTGGGCAGCGTCCTGTGACCAATGATGAAGGACTAGAGGATGACCAACACAAACTGTGTAGCAGCAGATGAGCTATCTCTGACTTTACATCTACAAGGTGGACTGACAAGGTAGGAGTGTCTAATAGAGTGGACAGTGAGTGGACACAGCATTTAAAAACTCCATCCGCACTGCTGTGTCTGATCCACACGTACCGGCACAACACATACTAACACACCACCACCACGTCAGTGTTACTGCAGTGCTAAGAATGATCCACCACCCAAATAGTACCTGCTCTGTGAAGGTCCATGGAGGTCCTGACCACTGAAGAACAGGGTAAAAGGGGGCTAACAAGAACTAACAGAACTACAAAGTGCACCTATATAGTAAGTGGAGCTGATAAAATGGACAATGAGCGTAGAAACAAGGAGGTGGTCATAATGTTATGCCTGATCAGTGTATATATACACAACTGTGCAAAAATCTAAGGCCCATGTGTCAAAGTCAAGGCCCACGGGCCAGATCAGGCCCACCACACAATCCTATCTGGCCAAAGTATTTAAATATTCAATTAATACTAGTCCATTTCACAATGCAACACCCCTGCACTGGCATCTTAATTAAATCAGGTGTGGCTGATGCAATTGAACAAATCCAAGCCAGGAATGAAACCTGTGTTCTTCTAACAGTATTTATTAAACCTTCATAATAAACAACTTCACAGCCCAACACCACATTCTTTTTACTGTTATTTGTGTTTATTTGTATTTATTCACTGTCGCCTCACAGCAAGAAGGGCCTGGGTTTGATTCCCCAGCTGGGTGACCGGGGTCCTTTCTGTGTGGAGTGCATGTTCTCCCCGTGTCTGCGTGGTGCTCCAGTTTCCTCCCACCGTCCAAAGACGTGCAGTTAGGCTAACTGGACAGGCTAAATTGCCCCTAGGTGTGAGTGTGTGTGTGTGTGAGTGTGAGTGTTTATGTCTATCTGTCTGCCCTGCGATGGACTGGTGACATGTCCAGGGTGATTCCTGCCTTCCGCCCATTGACTGCTGGAAAGAAACTTTCAATCCATATCACATTTGTGTTTGTAGAAGAGGAGGCATTTTGTTATGGTTTAAATTTGATGGAGTTGTTTTTTGTACGTACAGTTTTGTTTTGTGGAAAGAAAATCCTACTTTTATATTTTCCAGTAATTTATACTAGAAGGAGATCATTTTAGGGGTTTTGTTATTGACCCGGTGTGGCTTTCATAAGGACTCAGTCTTGGCTTAGTCTCATTTTACTTTGGACTTGGTCCTGATTTGGCCTCAACTAGTCATGGTCTTGGACTCAACAAAGGTGGTCTTGAATACAGCCTTACTTCCTGCGTTGGATTTAGCTTATGAAATGGTGATATGCCTTTGAAATGATGTGAGACTGGCTATTTAAGGTTTGTACAAATTTGTTTGGTGTTTAGAAAGTAACATAATGTAAGGTAATGAGAACTGTGAGATGACGTTTTCCCTGGAAGTAAGATGTAGTGATCCCCCTACAGATTGAGAAAAGTAGTAGGTAACACTTTACATTGTGTTGACTAACTAACATGAAGTAATTATCATTTAAAAATACAGTACAAAATACTACATCAGTAAATGGAAGTAAGTAAATAAAACAAGTTAGTGGCTACCATTGGTAAAGTGTCATTTCAGCCAATTAAACTATTACTTAACATTGCTTTTTCAAGCATTATGTATAACTGCAGTACATAAGCAAAACACTGGAACATAAACTAATGAAGTTGTAACATGTTTAATTAACATTAGGTAACCATTATCAAAGTAGAACCTTAGTTGTTGTTCATGTTAATAAGTGCATTACTTAATGTTGATGAGTCAACACTTCATATGAAAACAACAATAACTAATGCAGTTGTAACATGTTTACTTAACATTAGGTAACCATTGTTAATGCATTACTTCATGTGTTGTTCATGTTAACTAATGCATTACTTCATGTTAGTTAGTCAACACAATGTAAAGTGTTACCAATCTGGAATGGAATATTTCTTAAGTAACTACCCCACCACTGGTCAGTGATGAGTCAGCTTCTTATTTTGGAGCATAACTGTAATATTGTGTTCTTGCAGTAAATTGTGTGTATAGCTAAAAACTTTTAAAGGCTAATTTTGGACTATTTGGGAGCTGGTGAACTTCCCTGTGGGTTTGTATATTGCAGCTCCAAGCACTCAAATTGGCTTGACTGTAAAAATGCACATGCTGCTACAGGCTAACAGTAATACTGAACCTACAAGTGTGGGCAGGGGGGTTTGAGGGGTGTCATGTGCTGACAGCTGTGTCCCTGTCACTTTTAAAATGGATGCTTTGTCACTGGCATTATTTACTAGAAGTTGTAGAGGAGAGAGCGTGCGTCCTGGCGGGCTGGCAAAATTAGACTTGCCTAGTTTCTCGTTTTTTCCTTCTGTGGGCAAATATTTTTAAAGACACTTTACATTTTTAAAGGCTTTTTCTTCCAAAAAGATTTTCCCGCTTTTTAATATATTTTTTTAATTTTTTTTTACAATTGGCAATGACCACATGATTTTAAAATACTCATTGCGTTATAAAATACATTCAAAATAATACAGTTTATCAAAATGTATTTAATGTGTCTTATTTTATTTGTTAGCTGCACTGATCATTAAAAGTTAGGCATTTGAAGGTAACTGTTCTTGTCATCCACAGTTGTTTATCTGGACTACTGAAGGCAAGAATCTTATAAGAGTGTGAAACGCTCATTAAGAACACGCTTCATTCTTCATTTTAGTTGAATTTTATATTTAATTAATATATTTTACTTAATAAAAAGACAGAATTTTTTTTTCTTGTGAAATGCTTTTGAAAATGTTTTTCTTCCAAAAAGATTTTCCACTTTATTGATTGATTTAACAAATAATAGCCAACGTCCATACTATTTTAAATGCTCATTAGATTTAAATAAGTTCAATATAAAACAGTTAATTGAAAGACATGTGATGTGTCTTATTTTATTTTATTTTATTTTATTTTTATTTTATTTTATTTTATTTGTTTCCATTTATGTTAGTTTGGTTATCTGGACTTTTGTAAATAAGAGCTTTAATGAAACTGGACCTTCTTAAGTTTTAGTTGAATACTCTGCTGTACATCATGTCCTCTGTCTCTCTCTGCTTTAGTGCTGATTGTGCTCATCCACTGTGGACAAACTAAAGGTGAATCTGTATTTACTAGATTATTTCATTTTCATTCATGTAGAAGTGTATTTGCATGCATAACTCACCCCAGTTATGGTGAAACCTGAACTACATATTACACACACACATATATATATATATATATATATATATATATATATATTTTTTTTTACTTTATACTGATGTACTGATATATAATCTGTGTTGAAGAATTAAACTAGCTTAATTGTGCAGTCTGGCAGGACAGAAACATTCATATGACATAGGCTCATATTCAGCTCATAGAGAACAAAGCATGTGCTTAAAATGCTGTTTATGTTGTAGAGGTGAAAGCAGCTCTGATAACTTCATCATTTCACATCAACAGAAAAACTCAAACCAGCAGTGAGGGTGGAGCCTCAGAGCACCGTCTACACTGGAGACACTGTTACTCTGATCTGTGAACTGCAGACCTCACTCACTGGATGGAAGTTTCTCTGGACTAAAGATGCTCAGTCAGTACATCTGATTACTGATGGAAACACCAACACAATCAGTATAACAGTGTCTAATACAGGAACAGAAGAGTATAAATGTGTAGCACGCAGAGAATTCTACACAGATTACAGTGATCCAGTGAAGATTACAGTCAGAGGTACATCATGATTTCTGTTTTTTTTTTAACAAATGACAAGATTATCAGAAAAGATCTTACAGTTATTCTATAATATTTTTGAATAGTGAGATGTATATATAGAGGGAATATACATTTTATATATAATATTTGTATTGGTTTATTAAATTTGTATATAATTCGAGTTTTCGAAAAGAATAACAGCTGATGTATAATGGACAATACATTTTTATTTCTCTAATAAAGGTGATATTATTCATAATATAGCATTGATATGTGAAGCTCACTTCAAACAATGTACAAGC
The DNA here is from genome assembly GCF_904425465.1 of Colossoma macropomum. NCBI lineage: Eukaryota > Metazoa > Chordata > Actinopteri > Characiformes > Serrasalmidae > Colossoma > Colossoma macropomum. The sequence goes on along the minus strand of NW_023495640.1, from coordinate 1,564 downwards.
CCATTTCCCAAAAAGTTGGGATGCTGTGCAAAATGTAAATAAAAACAAAATGCAAATTTGTGCAAGTTGTTTAAACTCTGTATTTCATTGAAAATAGTACAAAGACAACATATCAAATATTGAAACCAAGAAATTTTTTAGGTTTTTTGAAAAATATCTGCCCATTTTCAATTTGATGCCAACAACACTTCCCAAAAAAGTTGGGATGGGGGGCGACAAAACGCTGGTAAAGTTGTGTAAAAAACATTTGGTGGTTAATTGGCAACAGGTCAGTAACATGATTTGGTATAAAAAAGCATCCCAGAGAGGCTGAATCCTTCAGAAGTAAAGACGAGGAGGGGTTCACCACTTAGTGCAACAATTCAAGAATAACGTTTCTCAATGTAAAACAACAAAGAACTTTTGCTTTTCATCATCGTACATAATAACATTAAAAGATCAGGATAATCTGGGGAAATCTCTGTATGCATGGGACAAGGCCAAATACCAGTATTTGCTGGCCCTGATCTTTAGGCCCTCAGGCGGCACTGCATTAAAAACAGACGTGATTCTAATGTTGGAAATCACTGCATGAGCTCAGAAACATTTCTGAAAACCACTGTCTGTGAACACAGTTCGTCGCTGCATCTACAAATGCAAGTGGAAATTCTAAAACGCAAAGAAGAAACCATACATAAACAGGATCCAGAAATGCTGCCAATTTCTCTGGGCCTGAAATCGTTTAAAATGGACAGAGGGGAAATGGAAAAGTGTCCTGTGGTCTGACAAATTAACATTTAAAATTCTTTTTGGAAATCATGGACACTGTGGCCTCCGGGTTAAAGACCACTCAGCTTGTTATCAGTGCACAGTTAAAAAGCCAATATTTATGATGTTATGGGGGGCATTAGTGCACATGGCATGGGTGACCTGCACATCTGTGAAGGCACCATTAATGCTAAACGCTATATACATGTTTTGGCAACATATGCTTCATTATGCCTTCATTATTTCAGAAAGACAGTGCAAAACCACATTCTGCATGTATTACAGCAGCATTGCTCCATATTAAAAGAGTCTGGGTGCTAAACTGACCAGCCTGCAGTCCAGACCTGTCACCTGTCACACACTGAAAACATTTGCTGCATTATCAAAGGAAAAATATAATAAATGAGCCCCGAACTGAGCAGCTGAAATACTATACAATATCAAACAAGAACAGGAAAACATTCCTCTTTTAAAACTACAGCTATTGATCTCTTCAGGTCCCAAACGCTTACAGAGTGTTGTTAACAGAAGAGGTGATGAAACACAGTGGTAAACACGCCCCTCTCCCAACTTTTTTGGAACGTGTTGTTGGCATTAAATTCAAAATGGGCATATATTTTTCAAAAAACAATAACATTTCTCAGTTTCAACATTTGATATTTTGTCATTGTACTATATTCCTTTAAAAATATAGTTTACATGATTTGCACATCATTGCATTCTATTTTTATTTACATTTTGCACAGAGCCCCAACTTTTTTGGAAACGGGGTTGTACACTATATAAAAAAGAGCATTTTAGAATGTCATCTATAATG
>NW_023495639.1:0-518 GCF_904425465.1 Colossoma macropomum | reverse complement strand
GAAAGGAGGAAATAAAAAAATATTCTAGCATGGTTTAATAAAATCTGGGGGTTTGTAATATTTAAACCTAAAAAATACAAAATAAGGAGGATACAGACTTCCACTGTGGTGATGAGTGGATGTGATGTTCGACCTCAGCGCTCCACTGGTCAACATTTAGGGGCTCGGGTTACAGACGACAGCGCCTGCACCTGAAAACAAAACACTCACACAGAAACACACAGACATGCAAAAATGTTAAGTAGTAAGAAATATGAAAACATGAATCTAATAATTAAATCTGATGGATGTACAAAACACAGTCTAACGAATCCTGTAGCCGATTCAAATCCCTGCGGTGGTCCACGTAGGCTGCTGAACGCAGAAGGTGCAGGTGTCTTAGTGAAGTTCTGTCCCTCTGCGGCGGCAATCTGTAATCCAGGAGGAATGGTGTCTTCGTGAAGTCCAGGTCCTTCTGCTGTCTGAAATCCTGAATCCAGGAAGGACGCTTCCACGGATCCCTGCACAGAAAACAGTGG
>NW_023495638.1:0-12451 GCF_904425465.1 Colossoma macropomum | reverse complement strand
GAAGATGTGAAGGGTCGCCTCAATGCAAATTAAAATCGCAGAGAGGAAAACTCTGACTGTTGTGTGTGCTTATGCACCAAACAGCAGGTCGGAGTATTCTGCCTTCTTGGAGCAAGTGGGCGGGGTTCTGGAAAGGGTCCCGCCTACAGACTCCATAGTCTTACTGGGAGACTTCAATGCTCATGTTGACAATGACTGGGAGACCAGGAGAGGCGTGATTGGGAAGAACGGCCTGCCCGATCTCAACCTGAATGGTGAATTGTTATTGGACTTCTGTGCCAGGCATGGATTGTCGATAACGAACACTAAGTTCGAACACAAGGATGTTCATAAGTGTACATGGTACCAGAGCTCTTAGGGTCATAGGTCAATGATCAACTTTGTTGTCGTTTCACCTGACTTTGGACCATATGTTCTGGATACTCGGGTGAAGAGAGGTGCTGAGCTGTCAACTGATCACCATCTTGTGGTGAGTTGGATCAGATGGCAGGGAGGACCAATGGTCAGACCCGGTAGGCCCAAGGGAATAGTGGGGGTGTGCTGGGAACGACTGTCGGAGGCCCCTGTTCGGAAAGATTTTAACTCCCACCTCCGGAAGAGCTTTTCTCATGTCCCGGAGGAGGTAGGGGACATGGAGTCTGAATGGACCCTGTTCAAAACCTCCATTCTGGAAGCTGCCAGGAGTAGCTGTGGCCAAAAGCTTGTTGGTGCCTGTCAGGGTGGTAACCCAAGAACCCCCTGGTGGACACCAGGGGTGAGGGAGGCCATCAAGCTGAAGAAAGAGGCCTTTAGGGACTGGATGGCCCGAAGGACTCCCGACTCAGCAGATAGGTACTGACAGGCCAAAAATGTGGCAGCTGCAATGGTGGCAGAAGCAAAATCCAAGACGTGGGAGGAGTTTGGAGAAGCCATGGAAAAAGACTTTCGGTCGGCCTCAAGGATGTTCTGGACGACTGTGCGGTGACTCAGGAGCGGTCGGGGTGGCTGCGCCCAAGCTGTATTCGGCAGGGGTGGAGAAACTCTGACTTCAAATGAGGATATTGTCGGTCGGTGGAAGGAGCACTTTGAGGAACTCCTTAATCCCAGAGACATGCCTCTCTCACGGGAGTCAGGGCCAGAGGCTTCTGGCGTGTCAAGCTCCATTTCCCTGGTGGAGGTCACTGAGGTAGTTGGCAAGCTCTTCAGTGGCAAGGCACCGAGGGTGGATGAGATTCGTCTGGAGATGCTTAAGGCTCTGGATATTGTGGGGCTGTCACTGTCTCTGCAGTATTGCATGGACCTCGGGAACAGTACCCTTGGACTGGCAGACCGGGGTGGTGGACCGGAGGGTGTGTGCCAACTATCGGGGTATCACACTGCTCAGCCTCCCTGGGAAAGTCTATGCCAAGGTGCTAGAAAGGAGACTTCGACTGATAGCTGAACCTCGGATTGAGGAGGAACAATGCGGATTTTGTCCCGGCCGTGGAACAATGGACCAGCTTTTCACCCTCTCATGGATTGTTGTCTCCACTCCTGTTTGTGATATTCATGGACAGGGTGTCAAGGCGTAGCCGTGGTCAGGAGGGCATTATGTGTGGAGGCCGGAGGGTAGCGTCTCTGCTATTTGCAGACGATGTTGTTCTTTTGGCTGGATCACATGGATGCCTCCAGTGCGCACTGGAGCAGTTTGCAGCTGAGTGTGAAGCGGTTGGTATGCGGATCAGCACCTCCAAGTCTGAGTCCATGGTCTTAGCCCGGAAAAGGATGGCGTGCCCACTCCAGGTAAGGGAAAAGGACTTGCCCCAGGTGGAGGAGTTTAAGTATCTCGGGGTCTTGTTCATGAGTGATGGAAAGAGGGATCGTGAAATCAACCGCAGGCTGGGACAGGCAGTCACTGTACTGGACGGTCTACATCCTGACCCTCACCTATGGTCATGAGCTATGGGTAATGACCGAAAGAATGAGATTGTGAATACAAGTGGCGGAAATTAGCTTTCTTCGCAGGGTGGCGGGCTACACTCTATTTGATAGGTTGAGGAGCTCGGCCATCTGGCAGGAGCTTGGAGTAGAGCCGCTACTCCTCCGCATTGAGAGGAGTCAGCTGAGGTGGTTCGGGCATCTGATCCGGATGCCCCCTGGACGCCTCCCGGTGGGGGTGCACCAGGCATGGCCTACAAGACCCCGGGGTCGTCCTAAGATGTGCTGGAGGGATTATATCTCCAGGTTGGCCTGGGAGCGGCTTGGGGTCCCTGGGAATGAGCTGGAGGACGTTGCGGGGGACAGGGACGTCTGGGATTCTCTGCTCTCCCAACTGCTACCGCGACCCTAGCTGGACTAAGCAGTTAATGATGATGACGATGATGATGATGATGTGAAGATGATGAAGGAGTCTCCACTGACACCGTCTTGCTTGTATAAGATGTTTATTACAAAGAAAAACAGTATCATATCAAGCACTACAAAGTACCTGAGAGAGGATCCGTGCCAATTCTAAAGTGTCCCCTCCAGACCAATATATGCAGCTGCTTATATAGGGTTCTTGTTTTCAAAAAAGGGAACAGAACATATGGTCCTTTTTAAAATGATCTCATCTTTCTGGAACTAAGAGAGGAAATGGAGAGAGAGGCCCACTCCCTATGGGGCCTTTGGACCAGGGGCCCCCTCACTTCAACATTCCAAACCTGCAAAAACAGAACACATAAAACTCCTGGATTGTACAACATCAGCTTATACTGAAAGTTAAGAGTGTTTTTGCCTTCTTCTATAAAGCTACTCTTTTAAAGATACTTCATTCATTAGTCAGTTGTCAGGTTGGACTCTTGTTTACGTGTTCTGAGAAGTGTCAAAAAAGGTGTTTCTTGAGACTTCCTGTTAACCAATGCATTAGTCCAGCTTTTCATGATGCATATCAACTGATCCCAGAACCCTCCCACAGCATTCGAGAACTATTTAAGGGAGCATACAGATTCTGTCAGATTTTGTAACTTTTACTGATTTTCTTCATGTAAAGATTTTTATGCTGGACATAATGCAGATTACTATAGATTTAAAATTGAAATGGCTAATGTCGCTTTATGCTGCCAAATTACTTTTGGGCACTGCATGCTTATAATCTTATATTTGGAATTACGGCCTGGAACAAGCTCAGATAGAACCTTTTCATCCTGAAAGCATTTTTTAATCCATCTATATGTTAATTGAAAATATATCCAGGTGAGGCAGACATATCAAGAACGATGTTTCTCAAACAGGTTAAATTTATTGTATAAATCTTTGGTACCACATCAGAGGGGAATTTGATACTATGGTGATTCTGGCCACAGAGTTCCATTTTTCTTTCATCAGTCCTCAGTTTCCAAATGCTTCTGGCTCATCTAGATTTTGTTTTGCATCACAAAAAGGTCTCTTCCATGCCTATCATATTTGTGCAGTAGAGATGCACAGTAGAATAGTCCGCCACCACTCCTGTGTCTGCCAAACCTTCAGGCAGGCCGGTGCTGTCATATGGGTGTTTCGCTTTGCCTTTTTGCCTCTTAATTTGATCCATTTTCAGATCCTCCGTCAGCTCCTACTTAGAGATGTTTGTTGAGTGTTAGTACAAAGTTTAAAGAATCTGGGAATTTATTAAGGTCTGGAATTGTCATCACTTGTCATCACTGACCATTCCTAAGGACAATTCTTGCCTAACCAGTCCTTATGAGTCAATTAAGGCCTAAGGAGTTCATTAAGTTCTTGGAATTTACTGAGCGTAAGATAAGATAAGATAAAATAATCCTTTATTAGTCCCACAACGGGGAAATTCTCAGTGTTACAGCAGCAAAGGGAGAGAAAGGCACTCAAGAAAAAGAGAAGAAGTAACAAGAAGAGAATTTAACAAGCAAGTAATTAACTTTAAGTACTTAACAAGGTTATTTACAGTTTGTTACTTGTTACTTTATAGACAATACATATAAACATAAAGATAAAAAATATAAACTCTATCCTTCACAAAAAATTAACAATATAAAGAATTATAAATAAATAAAAAGCTAAGATATTTCCACTGTAAGGATATTTTGCCTGAAATTCACATGGGGTATTTCACATGAGGTACTGGTTTATATTACGCATGGAATGGTGAGGAGTTATGATTGATAACTCATGGAGTGTTGATTATATTGCACACAGGAAAAGGAGATAAATTCACAGTATGTTCTGTAGGAGTGTGGAGGGGGTTCTACTGGGAGCAGTGCTCGTTGTACAGTCTAGCAGCAGCAGGAAGGAAGGACCTGTGGTGGCCTCCTTCACACACTTGGAGGGAAGCAGCCTGTCACTGAAGGAATGCCCAGTGCTGCCAGAGTCTCATGCATGGGATGGGAGCTGTTCTCCAGCATGGATGCTAGTCTGGCTAACATCCTCCTGTCTCCCACCATCTGCACTGGGTCTAAGGGGCTTCCCAGGACAGAGCCCTCTTAACGAGTCCGCAGTTGAGATGCCGCTGCCCCAGCAGAACACTCCATAAAAGATGGCTGATGCCACAACAGTGTCGAAGAAGGTCCTCAGGAATGCCATCTGCGCTCCAAATGACCTCAGTCTTCTGAGCAGTTAGAGTCTGCTCTGGCCTTTCCTATAAAGTGCACTAGTGTTTTCTGACCAGTCCAGTCTATTGTTAAAATGAAAACCCAGGTACTTATAAGAGTCCACTCTCTCAATGTCCCTTCCCTGGATGGTCACTGGTGGAGGAAGGTGACTGCGTCTTTGCAAGTCCACCACCATCTCTTTGGTTTTCCCCGCGTTGATCAGGAGACGGTTCCTCAGACACCAGTCCACACAGTCCTGGGTCAGTTCTCCGTACTTTCTATCATCCTCATCTCATAGATGCATGGAGGTAGTTTTAATATTATGGCTGATTGGTGTATATATACTACTGAAGCTTAAACAAATAAAGATGTTGATTATATAGTTATATTGCAACTAAAATGTGACTATAATGTACCAAAGCACACTATAAAAGTCTTTGCTTTAAAATATGTGTAAAAACTACACTTAAATAGATAAGTTATATACACTTTTCTTTAAGTATGCTTCAGTATGATATATGAAATGTATTTATTCAAGTGTACTTCTTCACAACAAACTGAAATATAATTTAAAATGTGTTACTTTAAAAATACACTTTTCAAAAAGTACATAAAAGTATGTTTTATGTGTATTTCCAAAAAATATATGAAATAAAAAGTAGTATTTAGTATACTATATGTACTTAAACACTATTAATGTACTGAAGTCTGCTTAGTTTTCTCAAGACACCTTCTCCTTACGTCTGAGTTTTGACTCTTTATTCTGAGTATTCATGCCTGACTATCCCTTATATGTCTGAATACTAGATTAGCAAACAGAGTTAGCCGTAACAGCCCACACCACTGAATGTCCGGTCGTCTGACTGAACTGCAGTCAGGTCATGCTTCATTTATTAGATTTTAAAAAGTAAGAGAAAGAAGACTGAGGCCAAGAACATTCCTCTTTTCCATTTTTGAGGATCGTCGGATGACTGTGAAAAAACAAAGTACACAAAAATTGTGAAAACAAGTGGCTCACCTGGAGGTTCTGTGGAAAGAAGGAAGATTTCTGCAAAAACAAAAGAACAAGAGCAGCACAGCTTTCCTGGAACATTATCAGCAGTACAGCATTCGTCACACAACACTAGACCTATAAATAAGACATTATACACATATTTAAAGTACTCCTAAATCAAGTTACCTCAGTTAAACACTAGACCTGTAGGGGACTCTTATTGTGATGAGAGTGACATTCATGCCTACAACAGGACGTTATCCACCATGCTATTGACACCCTGTGTTATGATGTGCAGATGCTTCTGCCTTCTTATGAATCTGATAATTCAGTTTGTTTCTGAACTCTGACAGGCTGCGTCTACAGCTATTTCACTAATGAATCCATGTAACACATTCAGCTCGCTCTGTATCGAGCTCTAAATTTGCACAGTAGCACATTTCATTACATTTCATGTTATTAGCATAACATCAGACTCTAAGAATTTTAATCACACACACATTGACCAGGCGCACACAGACACACATGCACAAACCAGCAGAATATCTATCATCTGGAGGTTATTTGGAAATAGGTATTCTGAAGAAAAGGAAGAACAAGATGAGGCAATCACTGTTTTACTGAAACAGCATCAACACTCTGGCATTGGTCACACAACTGTTATTTGTACATCTGTACAATCTGAACAGTCTGTGGTTGTCTTACTGTGTTCACCTATTCTATGCTGTTTGCATTTAATTTTTGATGGTTATGCTATTCCTGAATAAAAGTGTATGTTAGCCTACATCTGAGCAAATGCTTTGCTTTTGATTGAGCTACATGTGGTTAATAAGTAGAGATGTAGACTTATGCAGAAAGTAATTGGAAGTGAATGAAGTGAGTATATTTCGCCAGCGGGGCAAGGGAGTGTTAAATTCATTTCATTTCATTTATTCATTATGTGGCAGACGCTCCTATCCAGAACGACTTACAATTTGATCATTTTACACAGGTAGGTGAAGGTAGTGTTAGGAGTCTTACCCAAGGACTCTTATTGGTATAGTGTAGAGTGGTTACCCAGGCGGGGATTAAACCCCAGTCTACAGTGTAGAAAGCAGAGGTGTTACCCACTACACTATACCAACCACTATCACAGTGTGCATATCACAGTGTACGGTATTTGTCCCGGATATGAGCCGATAATTGTACTGGAACCAGTCCTGGATTCAAACTGAGGCTGGGCCGAGTGTCACACACGGTATTCGGCCCGGATGTGGGTCCATCTAATAAATATTGGCGTGCGGTCCCTTGCCTGGATGTGAGCCAAGCGTTTGGGCCTAGATTCAAACTGAAGTCTGGGCCGGTGAGATTCAGGTCGCTGTGCAGTATTTGGCCCAGACGTGGCTCAACTGTCTTTTGCTATCTGGGTACGTGTCCCCATTAGCATCCACTCTGCAGCACAACGCAGATATGTTTACATGCATGTAGATGTTATCTAGTGCGTGTGCATGTAGAAATGTTAGAGTCTAATAGAGTCTGTTATTATGCTAAAATCTGCTACTGTACAAATTTAGAGCTCAATACAGAGTGAGCTGAAAAGAAATTGTGTGGTCTCCAGCCAAAGGTAACATGGTCCAAGTTGTTTAACATATGTAGATGTAAACACCATGAAATAAAAGCTGAAATTCTGATCTATCTTTTTATATACGTCTTTTGATCTCCAACCCAAACGTCTTTAATGTATAGCAAAAACAAAGAACTGGCCTCACTGTTCCAATACTTTCTGTGGAGACTGAGTATTTATACAGTTTACCCCAGCCAAACTTAATAGAAATGCCACCCAAATAGTACCTGCTGGGGTCCTGACCATTGAATAACAGGGTCAATGGGGCTAGCAAAGAGAAACAGATGGACTACAGACTGCAAGTGTATAACTACAAAGTTCCTATATGGTAAGTGGAGCTGATAGAATGGACAGTAAAGGTGGATACAAGCAGGTGGTTTTAATATTATGTCTGATCAGTGTTTATGCAGATTCAACATGATTAAATGGAAATGTGTGGCATTCATTTAAGTTTATTCAGTGATTTCTTTTATCTTTATATTAAAATGCATGGAAAAAAAAACATTATTATTGTGAGAGAAATTTTACCGCAAAAATACATCATTACCATAAAAATGGAATATGAAACTCCCTGTATTGTAATGTACTTAAATCATTTCACATAACTGTCAACATACCTTTCTTTCTTCGAACAGAAAAGTTACTGGAAAGTTGCTGAAAAGTTACCAATAATAACTGCAAAATTACATAAAAAGGATAAATAAAATGGAATTCACTAGGTGTCATTCTGGATAGGTGTACTTAAAATGCATGGAATGTACAGTATATGGCCAAAAGTATGTGGACACGTGACCATTACACCTATATGAGCTTGTTAGACATTGCATTCCAAACCCACAGCCATTAATATGGAGTTGTCCTCCTTTGTGGCTATAACAGCCTCCACTCTTCTGGGAAGGTTTACAAGATTTTGGAGTGTGTCTGTGGGAATTTCTGTCCATTCATCCAGAAGAGCATTTGTGAAGTCAGACACTGATGTTGGACGAGAAGGTCTGGCTCACAATCAATGTTCCAGTTCGTCCCAAAGGTGTTCAGTTTGGTTGAGGTCAGGGCTCAGTGCAGGCCACTGGAGTTCCTCCCCTCCAAATTCAACCATGTCTTTATGGCACTCACTTTGTGCACAGGGGCTCAATCATGCTGAACCAGGAAAGGCTCTTCCCCAAACTGCTGACACAAAGTTCGAAGCATATAATTGTGTAAAGTGTCTGTTTGCTGCAGCATTAACATCACCCTTCACTGGAACTAAGGGGCCCAAACTCACAGCCCCAGACCATTCAATATGAGGGAAATGTATAGATGTCATTTATTTGAAACCCAAACATGCCATATATCAGAGTTCCTCATAGGCACATTTTCACTGCTCCAGAGTCCAGTGGTGTCGTGCTGTACACTACTGCAGTCGAAGCTTGGCATTCAGCAGAGTCTTTAGAACCCCAAATTTACCAGTGCAATTTTACAAAAAACATTATTATTAGGGTTCAAGCATGCAGTGCATTGAACCCTATTGTAATTGTCAAGATTTTTCTTCCTATTCCTTTTCTTCCCTGAAACGGAACACACAGCCCAAACCATAAGTCCTAGAGACTTGAAACTTGGTCAATAGGTAGTAGTCCCTCCCGCTACTCAGGCGCAAGGAATCAGCCCAGTCGGCCACAAAGGGGCGCTATAGCGCAGGTCAACGCGTTTGGGTCTATAACTCCTAAACCAGATTTTTGCCAGAAAAACCATATTTTTTTCCCAGTTCCTTGGGTCCAAACAAACAACTTTGCCATTTGGACCATTTAGCTCTGCCCACTTAGATTTTGAGCTAATTTGCATAATATGCGAAACCTACTTCTGCAAACTAGTCCTACAATTTTTGCCCGATCCTCAAGTTTTTGGTGTCAAAAAATTCAGAAGACCCTGCCGGTCAATAATTATCAAAAACATTTTGACTGTTCTAAACAACATGGCTGCCATATGCAAATGAACCCTTCTGGATAAATTCAAAATAATTCAGAATTAACTTAAAATTCTGTAACTCGACAACTCTTTAGCCAAAAAATTTCCAACTTGACAGACACATTTCGGAGCAGATTCTGATGTAGCCATTCGATTTTTGTGTGCACATGTCATTAGGGGGCGGAGTTAATGCTCCATGGCTGTTTCTCAGCGTCCGTACATCCAAACAGGCTGAAACTTTGCAGATACCATCTGTTGGCCAGACTATAAGTGAATCCATAAGGATAATTTGATTCATTGAAGTATATGGCCGCCATCGGCCAATCAGCATTTAGCATGCTTTTGACAGGCTTAACATTGACCAATCATCATGAAACTTGAAAGACCTTTACATCTAGCCACTTTCTAACAAACAATAAAGTTTGAAAAAAATTGACCACTGGGGGGGGAGGGGGGGGCGCTATTCATAAAAATTAACATATTTTTACATATTATTACTATTTATTCACAAGTTTGCTTGAACATCCTTGTGTATCATATGTAGTATGTTATTCCAAACAATTTTGCAAATGCAAATTTATTACAAAAGTTCATAGTTTTTTTGTAATCAGTAACAGTTTAAAAAGCCTACTTTTTGAACCAGTCCCTGGATTTTGATCCAATCTTTTTTAACTTGGTCTGGAAAAATTCTTTGGCATGTGTAGGTAAATAATTATCAAAAACATTTTCAGTTTTCTACTCAGGGTCGTGTGGATCAATCAATTAATTACTGTGACCATGGCATTGTTAGCTTGATTAATTATAACTCAACAGTCATTGGTCGCATCATGTCCAAACTTTTAGAACTTTTGCATATTTATACTATAATGGTGTCTGCCAATTTTGGCCCAGATTGGCCTTTGGGGGGGGGGCTTTAGCACTCAAAAACACTTAAAAATCAATTAAAATGCTATTACAATGTTATTACAAGGTCGACAGATAAACAAATGGTCCCATACGACTCAGGTCACTCACATGAACAACTTTCTAAGTACATGTTCTGTCACAAATTGTTCTGTTTGTCTGGTATTTTGGCTTATTCATTCGAAGACTACATTATACGAAGGCTTATTATACAAAGGTCAAAAGGTCAATCTGACCAAAACTTGGTAAACATCTTTGGATATGGTCCCTGATCAAGAATAATATCATATTGTGGCCTTTTCACTAATTCTGACCCACTTTCACTGAGCTCCTCACACCTATAGGGCCTCTTATGAGTGAACTGGGCCTCATTATGGCCTACATCAAATTAATGGCTTAAATATAGAACCATTTCACTGTGCAAGTGCAACTTCTTGGATGTTCTACAAAGCAGTGTAGATCAGTATATATGAATATAAACCTATACTGTGTTTAAAGACCTCTGATTGTTGTTTATGGCAACTGAAGGCCTTTTGATGAACTGACTTCCTATCAGTTCTATTCACTCTGCCTATAAATAAGACCCACAGACTGAGGCCTTTTTAGGCCTAATGGGCTAAACGAGAAGCTTGAGGCCTTTTTAGGCCTAATGGGCTAAACCAAAAGCTTGAGGCCTTTTTAGGCCTAATGGGCTAAACCTGCAGAAGGGCCCATGCAGCTGTTGCATGCTTGAACCCGCTCATTGCCGCTTGCGGCTATATTTATTATTTATTATTATTTATTATTTATTATTATTATATTGTTATTATTATCTTCTAGTGATTATAATTGTAGATATATCTGATAATTCAGTTTGTTTCTGAACTCTGACAGGCTGCGTCTACAGCTATTTCACGAATGAATCCATGTAACACATTCAGCTCGCTCTGTATCGAGCTCTAAATTTGTGCAGTAGCACATTTCATTACATTTCATGTTATTAGCATAACGTCAGACTCTAAGAATTTTAATCACACACACATTGACCAGGCGCACACACACATGCACAAACCAGCAGAATATCTATCATCTGGAGGTTATTTGGAAATAGGTATTCAGAAGAAAAGGAAGAACAAGATGAGGCAATCACTGTTTTACTGAAACAGCATCAACACTCTGGCATTGGTCACACAACTGTTATTTGTACATCTGTACAATCTGAACAATCTGTGGTTGTCTGGCTGTGTTCACCTATTCTATGCTGTCTGCATTTAATTTTTTTGATGGTTATGCTATTCCTGAATAAAAGTGTATGTTAGCCTACATCTGAGCAAATGCTTTGCTTTTGATTGAGCTACATGTGGTTAATAAGTAGAGATTTAGGGGGGTTCCGGCTACGTCACCAGCCTAATGGCCGCCTAAGAAAGTGTCTCTCGACTAAAAGTGTAAGAAACGCCCCAGAACTTCAAATTTACTACCAAGAAGTGATCAGAATTACTACATGGAAGACGGGGCAGGTATGGCGACTAGATTTAAGGGCAAAAAAACGACCCAACAACCTGAAAAACGTGACGACGAATCTGACTCCTGTGGTAGTGCTTCGTCAGTCAGCGCCATCAACCATGATGGTGGACGATTGGAGGGAACGGCAAAAGCAGTGAATCTGGAGTTGATTCTAAAAGAAATACGGGACTTTCGACAAGACTGTAAGGGTCAGCTCGAAGCCATTAAAGGAGAGATAGCAAAAGTTAATTCGAGGATGGATGACGCCGAAGCGCAAATTGTACAGAATGAAGAAAGAATACAAGGCACGGAAGAGTTTCTGGCTGAGATGCTAAAACTTCAGATACAGCTTCAAGGTAACCTAATTGACCAGGAGAGTCGTTCAAGGTGAGAACGTGAGGATATACGAGGTTCCAGAAGGGTCTGAGGGGGATGCAGGCTCCATGATTACTTTTGTTGAAAACCTGCTTAGAGAGAATCTCGAAATACCGTCAAACCACAAACCTTCACATAGAGCGAGTGCACCAGGCTCTGGGGCCGCAACCCCCCGCTGGAGCACCGCCAAGATCGCTGGTCGTCAGATTTCTTAGCTACAGAACAAAGGAAGAAGTCCTGAAACTGACATGGCAAAGGAGAGCTTTTGTGTGGAAAAACAGCAAAATAAGCCTGGATCACGATTATGCGTCGGGAATCCTCACCAAATGAAGGGAATACGCTGAAGCATGACGAGCATTAAAAGACAACAACATAAAGTTTCGGACTCTGTATCCAGCAAAGCTAAAAGTTTTTTATGACGAAGGGACAGTAACTTATGAGTCAGTGGAGGAGGCAGCACGAGACATGGCGGACCGGGGGCTGCATGTATCAGTGGTCTCTCAGCCTGACAAGCTTCTGGATCAGATACGGCGATTGACTTGGCAACCAGGCAGGCTACGGTCAAGACGTGGCAACCGTGACAAAAGGGGCGACGGGCTTCAGAGTGTGACAAGT
>NW_023495637.1:0-6746 GCF_904425465.1 Colossoma macropomum | reverse complement strand
CTTATTTTTTTTTTTATTAGTTTTCTATTTTTAGTTTATTACTTTTTTAGTTTATTTTAGATTTTCTTTTAGTATTCTTTTTATTATAGTTGCTATTTTTTTCTTGTGTAGCTATTTTTTTATTTTATTTTTATAGCTTTTTTTTTTTTTGTTTTAGATTTTTTTTTTTTTTTGTTTATTTTTTTTTTTTTTTTTTTATTTTTATTTTTCTTTTATTGTTAGGTTTATTAGCTTTCTTATTTCTTTTTTTTTTTTAGATATTTTTTGAGTTTTTTATTTTTTTTTCTCTTTTAGCTTTACATCTTCTATATATTCTATTTTTTTTTTTTTTTTCTTTTTCTATAGTTTTTAGTTTTAGTATATTTTTATTAGCTTTATATATTTTTAGCTAGTTTATATTGGGTTTTAGCGTATTTTACTTGAGCTGTGATTGTTAGCGCTTCGATGGTTTTTTGTTCCATTTCTTGGTGTATTGAGTCAGGTGTGGTTTGGTGATGTAGCGTTGAAGTTGTATGTTTATATTGGCTGACTGAGGGGTTTATGTTTTGGTTTTAGCTTTTTAATTTTTTGTTTAGAGTTGTAGGTGTAGTGGGTTCATGGTCTATATTTGGTTCTGTTTAGCTTGATTTGTCTGGTTCCTTATGTGTGTGTTATGCTTATTTTAGTTTTAGCGTTGAGATTGTATATTGTTTGGTGTGTGTTTTTTAGAGTAGTTTTGTGTTTAGCTTTGATTAGCTCTACTATTGTCAATTTTTAGCTGGATTGTTTATTTTGTTTGTCCTGGTTAGGATGTGTTGGTAGTTTTATTGAGTTGTTTAGTTTGTTTACTTAGTTATTGGTACTGTGAGTGAGGTGTGTATCTTTTACTTGGTTTGATCTGTTAGTTTCGGGTGTGTGAGCATTTTAGCTGTATGTGTTTTACGGTTCTTAGTGAGGGGAACGTTTCTTTACGGTGATGTGGGTCGTTTTTAGTGGGGTAGGTGTTGGTGGTCTTTGTGAGCTGTATTCTTTGTTAGTTTATGTAGCGCGATTGAGGTAGCTGTGGTGGTTGTTTGTGGCTATTTTTTTTTGTTTAGTTAGGTGTACTTTGCTGTGGTCTGGAGTTTTGGAAGGTTAGTTTTTGTTTTGTATTTTGTTAGTATTTTTATTTTTTTTGTGTTAGTTTTGTGTTTGTTTCGTTGCTATTCTATTTGTTATTTTTTTTGGTTGATTGTGTTAGTGCTTTGTTTTCCGTGTTCTTTGATGTTTATGAGATAGTTTTGTTTCTTGTTTGTTTTTGATGATTTAAGTTTTTTGAGGTTTTTAGTTTAGCATTAGATTTTTGGGTAGCTTTTTAATGTTAGCTTTAACGTCGTGCGAGGTTTCGGGGGCTTTTTTTTTGTGGTTGGCGGTTTTATTGTGTACATTTTTGGCTTTGTCGTCTCTAGTTGTGGTATGAGTGTTGTGTATTTTAGCTGAGTTGTGAATTTTTTTGTTTCTAGTTATGTTAGTTTGTGGTTCCTAGAATTCGTGTTTGTTTGTAGGCAGCGTAGGAGTTTATTTAAGTTTGCATTAATTTATTTTTGTTTTGGTTATGGTTCTTATCTTTGTGTTTGTTATTTAGTGTTTGTATTAGGTTTTGATCGGTATGAATAGACTTGTTGTTGTAGTGTTAGGTGTTAGCTGGTGTTTTTTTAATTGCGATGGAGTTGTTACGTGCTTCATTGGTATTTTTTGTTTTATTTGGTTCTTTTTTGTAGCAAAACTATCGTTTTTATTTTTATTATCATTTGTATAGTTTTGGGGGTTTTTTTTAGTAGTTTTTTCTTTTTAGGGTATTTTGTTTGTTTTTTATAATTGTTTAGCTGTTTATTTTTTAATGTTTTCTTATAGTGTAGTTTTTTTTTTAGTTTTTTTTTTAGTTTTTTTAATATTCTATTTTATTGTCATTTGTTTTTTTTTTGTAGCTTGGATGATTCTTTAGGTATTGTTGTTTTTTAAATTTTGTTTTTCTTTTTTTCTTCGAGATAATTCTTTTTTACTTTTTTTTTAATTTTTTAGTATACTTATTTTTAGCTTTTGTTTTTTTCTGTTTTGTTGTTATAGTTTTTTTTTTTAGTTTTTTTTTTTTTTTTTTGTTTATTCTAGATCTTGTTTTTGTTTTTGTATTTTAGTTTTTCTTTTTAGCTTAGGTTTTTTTTTTTGTGTTTGTTGATTTTTTCTTTTAGGAGAGCCTTTTCTATTGTTAGTTGTAGCCGTTTTATTTTTGTTATATAGTTTCTTAGTAGCTGAGTTCTTAGTATTTTTTTTGTTTAATTTTTTGTTTTTTTACTTTCTTTTATTTTTTGTTTTCTTAGGATATTCTTTTTTAGGGTTGCTTTTTCTTTATCTTCTTGTGTGTTTTTTTTTTTTATGTAATTATTTATTTTTAGCGTTTTTATTAGGTTTTGTTTTCTTATTATAAGTATTTTTTTAATTTTTTTTATTTTTCTTTGTTTTATTTTTTTTAGCTTTATTATAGATTTTTTTAGCTTTAAGCGTTTTCTAGTTTTGTTTAGTCTTCTTTCTGTGTTTTTATTTCAAAAAAAGTTTTGTGATTCTTTAGTATTCTTACTATTTATCTTTTTATTTGTGTTTATTTTTGTTTTTATTAGTTTTTATTTTTTAGTGTGTTATTTTTGTTGATTTTGTTTTTTCCTCTTTGTTTTTGTTTTTTTTTTTCTTTGCTTTTAGTTACATTTTGTTTTACTCTGTTTTGTCTAGTTATTAAGCGATTTGGTTAGCTGTATTATTTAGGTTTCTTAGTCTTTGTTTGTTTATTCTAGCTTTTTTTTTTTAGTTTTTTGTTGTTATTTTTAGTTATTTTTGTTTGTTTAGTACCTTTTTATTTCTTTTTTTATTAGTGGTAATCTTGCTCAACCCCTTTTCTTAGCGTAGGTTGAGTTTTGATTTGTGTTACTTTTAGTGTTTTTTTTGTTTTTGTTTATTTTTTTGGTTTATAGCTTTTTATTTTATTTTAGCTGACTGCGTTTTTGTTTTAGAATTATTTTTAGAGTTAGTTGTTAGCTTCTCGTGTGTTGATTTTTCCTTTACTTTTATTTGTTGATTTTGGATTTTAGTTGTTAATATGTCGTTGTTGTGATATTTGTTTGTTATGTGTTTTTTTTTGTTATTTTTTGTTGTTTTTTTGTTTTTTAGTTTTTTTATATTTTATTTAGGTTTTGTTTTTGTCTTTTGTTATGTTTTTGTTAGCCTTTTTTTTTTTTTTTTATTTTTTTGTTTCTTAGTTTTCTTTAGTTAGTTTGTTTTCTACTTTTTTGTTTTTAATAGTTACCTAGCTAGCGTTTGGTTTTTATCTGTATGTTTAGTTTTTTAGATCTTGTTTACTTATTATTTTAGTCATTAGCTTTATATACTTTTATTTTATTATGAGTCTGTAGTTTGTATAGGCCTTATAGTTATGTTTTTGTTTATTTAGTCTTTTTTATAGTTATAGTAGTGTGTTCTGTCTATTTTTATTTTATTTTAGCTGTTAGTTATTTGTTTTTTGTTTTATTTGTAGGTAGTTGAGTGTTTATGTTTTTTATGTTTCTTGTATAGTACTTTCTTTATTTTCTTTTTAGCGATAGCTTTTAGATTTCGTAGTTCTATAGCTACTTTGATTTTTATTTGTGTTATTGTGTTATTTGTTTTTTTGTGTTAGCTATTGTATATCTTGTTTTTTTGTCTTAAGTATTTGTAGTTACTTTTGGCGTTGTTTATTTGTGTGTTCGTTGAGTGTTTAGGTTTAGTTTTTAGTTTTTACTCTTAGTGTGTATTTGTTAATTTTTATTTTATTTGTCTTTTTATCGTTGTTTTTGAGTTTTTCTTTTTAGAGTTTTTGTTTTTATCTTGTGTTTTGTTTGTTGTTTAGTGTATTGGAGCCTTGTATATAGCTGTATGTGTTTATATTGTTGTTGTTTCTATTTTTATATGATTGTTGTTTTGAGGTAGGTTTTATTGTTTTGTTTGTATTCCTTTTATGTATTTGTTTAATAGGATGTAGCCCTGGTATTTAGGTCCTTTTTTGTTTGCTAGTTTAGCTTTTATTCTTAATTTTCTTTGTTATGTTGTGTTTCAGAGTTTTTGTATTTAGTTGTTTTTTGAGCTGTAGTTTTTTATTGTGTTTTCTTTGCTTTCTGTCGTAGTGACCTTTCTTAGTGTATGTTATTTTTCTGTTTTTATAGTTTAGTTTATATGTTTTGTAGGTAGTTGGAGTCTAGTTGGAGATCCTTTGTCAGCGTGGTTTTGTAATTATGTCTGAATGTATGTATGTCTGTTTTTTAGTTTATGTCTTTAGTGGTTGCTTATTTTTTATTATTGTGGTCGTACGGTGTAGCTGTGTATTATGTTTATATATCTATCTATTTTCTTTGTGTTTGTGTTGTCGGTTCTTTAGTATTTCTTTGTTTGTTGTGATGTGTTTTTCTGTGTTGTGTTTTTATTCATTATCTATTTTTTGTGTGTGTGTGTAGTTTTAGTGTGATGGTTGCTTTTTTTTAGTGTATATATGTCTGTGTGTTGTGTGTGTTAGTTTTTTGTGGTTTTTATGTTTTGTTTTTTCTGTTTTGTTTGTATGTGTTTTTATGTTTTTCATTTTGTTTGTGTTGTTTTTATTTTATGTTGTCTTGTCTATTTTATTTGTGTTATATGTATTTTGTCTTTTTTGTTTGTGTATATATGTTGTTTGTATATTTTATGTATTTTGTTTTTGTTATTTTGTGTTTGTATTTTTGTTTGTTTTGTATCTATATATTTTGTGTGTGTTTTGTGTTTTGTCTATTATTTTTATGGTATATTGTTTAGTATCTATGTTTTATTTTGTGTTTGTTTTTTTGTTTGTTATTGTTTTTGTTTTTGTTCTGTAGTGTATTTTTTGTGTTTGTTTTATTTTTGTATGTGTTTTTGTTTTTTGTTGTTGTGTATTTTTGTTTTGAATTTTTTTGTTTATTTATATTTGTTATTATCTAGATGTATATATTGTTTGTATGTTTTTATCTGTGTTTTTTGTAGTCTGTGTATGTTTTTGTTATATATTTTTGTGTGTGTTTTATTTTTGTGTATATTTCTGTTGTTATTTTTTATTTTTTTATGTCTTTTTTTTATTATATGTATTTTTTGTTTTTGTGTTGTTTTTTTGTATATTTTTTTTCTGTGATTTTTCTTTATATCTATGTTTTTTATTTTTATATATATATTTTATTTTTTTGTTTTATTTTCTATTTTTTTATATTTTTTATTGTATTTTTTTTTTTATTTTTATTTTTGTGTATTTTTTTGTTTAGTATATGTATGTTATTTTGTGTCTATTTTATTTTTTTTATCTTTATATATATATATTTTTTTTTATCTATATTTTATATGTTTTATATTTTGTTTTTTTTATTTTTTATTTTGTATTTATATATATATATTTTGTTTTTTTTATTTTATATTTTTATTTATTTTACTTTTATTGTTTTATTTTATATATATTTTTTTTATTTTATATGTATTTTATTGTTTATATTTTATGTTTTAATATTGTATATGTCTATTTTTTTTTTTATTTATGTGTTTATTTTCATTTTGTATTGTGTTTATTTTTATATTTTATTTTATGTAATATATATTCTGTTTTTTATGTATATTTTTTTTGTCTATTTTTATACTAGTTTTTGTGTGTTTTTAGTTTTATCTTTCTTTGTCTTTTATATATTTTTGTATTTTTTTCTTTTTATAGTTTTTTTATTTTTTTTATTTTTTTTATTTTGTTTTCTTTATTTTTTTATTTTTTTTATTTTTCTTTTGTTTTTATTTATTTTTTTATTTTTATATATATTTTTATATTTTTTTTTATAGTTTTTTTTTGTTTTATTTTTTTTCTTTTTGTTTGTGTTTTGTTTTTGTTATTTTGTATGTATCTTTTTTAAGTTTTGTTTGTATCTTATTTTATTGTTTTTATATTTTTTTTATTTTTGTTTTATTTTTTTTTATATATAGTTTTTGTATATTTTTTGCTTTTATTTTGTTTTTTTTATTTTTTTGTATTTTTTGTCTATTTATAGTGTATAGTATTTTATTTTTTTATTTTATGTGTATATTGTTTTTAGTTTTTTTTGTTTTTTTTGTTTTATTCTATAATGTAATAGTATATATATATATCTAGTTTTTTTATTTTTTGTTATTTTTATATTTATTTTTTGTGTTTTTTTTATCTTTAGTTTTTTTATAGTTTTATTTTTTTTTTTTACTTGTTTTTATTTTAGTTTTATTTTTTTTTTTTTTTTTGTATTTATTTTTTAAGCTCGTTTTTAATATTTATTTTTTTTTTTTTTTTTGTTTTTTTTTTTTTTTTTTTTATGTTTTTCTTAGTTTATTTTTTTTGTTTTTTATTTTTTTATTTTTAGTTTTTTTTTATTTTTTATTTTAGTTAGCTATCTTTTTCTTTGTCAGTTTTATTTTTTTATTTTTGTTTTTTTTTTAGTTAGTTAGTTTTTTTATTAGTTTATTTATTTTTTTAGTTTTTTTATTATTTTTCTTGTTTAGTTTTTTTAATTTTTTATTTTATTTTTTTATGAGTATTTTTATTTTACTTTTTTTTTTTTTTATTTTTATTTTTTTTTTTTTTTTATTATTTATTTAGTTTTTGTTTTTTTATATGTTTTTTTTTTATTAGTAGTTTTTTTTTATTTTTTTATTTTATTAGCCTAAATGTAAAAGTTTATAAAATCAAATAAAATAAATAA
>NW_023495636.1:0-509 GCF_904425465.1 Colossoma macropomum | reverse complement strand
ATCATAAAATGACATGTGATATTGTGCCAAATTCCCAAAATACCTAAGGTTAAAGTCTTACCTTCGTGTGCGTTTTTTTGACCATTCATAAATTTCCTTAATTTCACCCAAGGCATCAAAATTGTTGAAAACGTATTACCATGATATATTTTGTCCAAACAATTCAAATTCCATCATAAAATGAACATGTGATATTGCGCCAAATTTCCCAAAATACCTAAGGCTATAGTCTTACCTTTGTGTGCGTTTTTTGACCGTTGATAAATTCCCTTAATATTCACCCCAAGGCATCAAAATGTGTTGGAAAATGTATGACCATGATGTATTTTGTCCAAACAATTCAAATTCCATCATAAAATGAACCTTTGATGTTTCGCCAAATTTTCCAAAATACCTAAGGCTGTAGTCTTACCTTCGTGTGCGTTTTTTGACCGTTCATAAATATCCTCAAAATGTGTTGGAAAATGTATGACCATGAAGTATTTTGTCCAAACAATTCAAATTCCAAC
>NW_023495635.1:0-81220 GCF_904425465.1 Colossoma macropomum | reverse complement strand
CACCGTAGCCCTTCAACCCACTGAGTGAGTTTTAGCTCCTTTCAGAATCACACATCAAGAAACAAACACATACAGTCACTGTTTAAAGCTTCTCAGTAAGTCAGATGCTCTATACTGTGTGCTTTCTACTCTAGATGACATTAATTCATTAACAACAGCATTTACCAGCATTCACTACAGCTATTTAGTTTGCATATCCACGGTTTTCCTAGACAACAACATTTACCATTACGCTTTGCGCATCTTTGGAATGAGAATGGGCACGACTTCCGGTACGTGTTTGTTGTAGACAACCGATAGTGTACAGATTAGTTTCAAGGCTAAAGAGATTTATCATTAGCTAGTTATTAAACTGTGTAGCTAGCTAGGTTTCGCTTTTTGGATACAAGAAGATGGCAGTTGTGTCGCGGTGGTATCATGGACAAGAATGTTTAACAAGAACTGTAAATGGTGTCACACAGTCTGTTCCTCATCCATTGAAACCTATCCCAAGTCTGGGTTGACGATATGAAAACTCTGGCCAGATGTCACGTATGCTGACATTATCAACAACCTTGTTTTTTTCTGAAGGTGAAGATGATGAGGAGCTGAGAAATTATAAAAGCACAGAAGCTTATAATTATCTACACAGCAATAAAATTGGAGGGGTTCTGTGTTACAATTGCGAACAGTTCACATTTCTCAAAGCTGAGGTACAGCCAGGCCAGTCCGTCGGGAAACCTGACTAGTCAGCATGGGTTATGGTTCAAAACAACGGTGTAGTAGAGACAGCAGGATGATCGTGCATCGCTGGTCTGGGCAGATCTTGTAGCCATGTCGCTGCTGTTTTGTGGAAGGTAGGTTAGGGATTTTAAATGAAACTAGAATCCATAGCTGGCTAAGATGGATTTACTCTGAGAACCATCATTGGTTATGCTGCCACAGTAGCCATAATGTTTTATTAGTTTAGCACTGCAGTAGCAAAGTATTTCGTAGGCCGACTAAAATACCATCAGGTGTGCATTCTTCATTCGCTTTGTTCATCAGAATCTATCTCTTATGCATTTATTATGTTTTATCACAAAATGGAAGGAGCAAACATGAATATTTTGGGGTGGACTTTTTAAATTCAGTGCCGCTAGTCATGCTTTTTTGGCCTTGTCTTCCTCGGCACTGACATTCTGATCTGTGCTTGCCTTTGTGTTCGTAGCATTCTTTTTCATTTTAAGTATTTGATAGCTGTTGTGACCCCCTCTGACAGCACATAATGTTCCTGTACTTTTGAGACAGTTCGATAGCATCATAATTACTCTCGGTAAAAAGTGTTACATCAAAGTTTAGCCCATTCTAGAGGAACTGTTGTGACATCATGGCAACTGCCGTTGAGAATAGAAGCAAACCATGGATTGAGAGAAAATATTCTAAGTATATGTTATTTTTTCTTACAAATTATTTCCTTATGGTCTTATCCATGTTTATTGTAGAGTTTTAGCCAATGGCCTTTTGTTGCAGAAAAGTGATAATCGTCACCCACCATTTACAGAGACGTGGTAACTGTCACACTCTCACTTTGTCCCCTCACTCCTTTGTTGTACTGAAATGACCCTTCGGCTCACGACCTTAAGGTCATGACAACAATCGCCCCTTATCTCTCCACCCTACATCTCCTTTCATATTCTCATCTTAGTCCCCCCCTTACCCCACTCCTTAACCTCCTCCTCTTCTTCCATATTAATCTTTCACCTTCGTCTTCTTCCTTTACCATCCCTCACAGTTCTCAATATCAATGTATATAAATCCCAAAATATTTCTTGCAGCGTAAGCATAGCACACAAAATAAAAAAAAACTTTGAGTGTCTTTTTCTGTAGACCACTTTCCTTTTTGGAAACTCCTCTCTGTGTCTGGTGGCTAATCCCATAGCTCGCCAGGTTTCTTACGTGGGGATTGTTAGTTCGATCCTTGTGTTGGATAGACCAGCCACTATGTTACAGGTTCAACCTGAATAAGCCCACCTTGGCTAGCTAGGTTAAACTTGGGAGATTTGTGAGTTGTTTAGATTGTCAAAGGAGAATTACAGCAATTTTTCAAAAAGTCTGCATAATTCAATCTTTTAGATGCAAACAGTTGCTCAGAGTGGTGTGATGTGAAATTCCCTGTTGTAGAGAAATGTCCTCAGAATTGTTCACAGTGGTGGTAATAGGAACCAGACATCTAAAGCACTTAATGCCTCTAAAAGGTACATCACAGAAAGTTTGTACATGAAAATTGTTACATGTTTTCCCCCTTATGCCAAGACATTGTTATTTTTTGACAATTTTGAGAGAAGAAGTTGGCCTAAAATGTGTCTTTTTGAATGTGTTCATTTTACATTACATCAGATGTACCTCTATTCCTCCATTATCAACATTAAATACAATGGCACCCAAATGTCTGAGACCACCGGTGAAAATGCTTCTTTTTTTCATTCTTTTCTAATAAGTTTTTCATTATAAATGATGTTATCAGCATAGCAATCTGAGTGAAAAGTGAAGTAGTCTTTAAAAGATGTACACAAATCTCACTGTTTCATAGCGTTTTTCCCTCTTTTGTTTTATTGTGAACTCAAAGCTGAGTGCGTATACATGCACTCAATAATCCAATCATAATCGGATTTCTGCAGTTTCAAATGGTCATGTAAACCATATTCCAATCTAGAAATCTGATTAAGAAATCCGATAAAGAGAGCTGGGTTTTAGCTCAGTAATCAGATTTCTCAGTGCATGTATAGTAATACTCTGATTTCTATCGGATTTCTCACTCTGTGCACGTGCGAGAACAGATGGTGGATGTTGCAAGATGACAGCTTTCGGAGCGACGCTGAAACCAAACACGAAATAAAGTATTTAAATATTTTTCATCTTCTAAATGATGTATGTTCAGGTAATGTCAGGTATGTTTAAACAATGTTTAAAAAAAAAAGCCGTGGCATGAAGTTTGACTTTTACGTTACGTTTTACGTTATGCTTACGTCACGTCTTCTTCTGTGAGTTTATTGCAAAGTGGTTGCAAAGTAGAAATCTCATTACTGCCTGACTCATGTAGACCCAGAGTTTTCCATTATCTGATTATTCATGAGCATGCAAGGGTGTTGATCAGATTTCTGACAAAATTTAATTTTCTACAGTTATATGATTATTAAGTGCATGTAAACGCACTCAGTGACCAAAGCCTCTGATGAGAAGATCAGGTCCACCTGAGAGCCGTGTGAACACAAGCTTCAGTGGAAGAAATAAGACTAAAAAAACATTTTGTACAAAGGCCTTAACATTTCACAACTTTGGATAAATTTGAATAATCGTCTGAAAATATACAGAATATTGAAGACTTATTTATTTTTCTCATCATAACTTTGTTTTAAATTTGTAAAAATTCTAAAATTTTCTGTCGTTTAATTCCAGGTTTAAATAAAAAAAAAAGTCCAAGATATTCAGTGTCATCTCGTGTAGGTTCAATGGTCATTTTGGATCATAAATAAAATGGTTATATTTGTGTACATCATGACCCCTGGTTTCCATCACCACCACTGAAATCTGAGCGGGTAAGTTTCTATACAGTGAATCATCTCACATCAGACCACTCTGAATGACTCTGTTTACACCTCAGAAAAATTGGTGGAATTTCCCCTTAAAGTCTTTCTGAGGGTGTAATGAGAACCGACACACAATACACCATTTTCACTTATTTTACTATTTAAAGAACAGTATACAGGTATGTACCAGTCTTTTACACAGTGTTTAATCTTTTGATGGTCAGACTGTCTCTGTAAGTAAACGAGTGTTCAGAGATGCTGGCACAGTGCCATCAACAGGGGTGTCGCCTGGCCTGGACTTCCGGAGACACGACCCAGAATATTTTATAACCAGCCTCGAATTTCATAGCTCTCATCATCATCCATGATTTCATTGAAGGTTGCACTCACCCACTAATCAATCAGACTGAAGGCTCACCCTCAGTTTCTGTCCCCCCCTTTCTCTCTCTCTCTCTCAAAAAAAATAAAAAAAAATCGTTTATTATCTGAATTTCATTAAGATTAAAATTTATGGCAACCAGATTACTGACCCTAAATTAGTGTTTACAGTGTGCATAAAAAATTCCTGATTTGAAAACCATCCTGACTCGATGAGTAAACAATTATATTAAATAAAAAGTAGCAGCTGCATATTTTACAGGTTAATTTAAAATTCTGGGGGGATGATTTCCCCGACAATTCTATGCTGAACTGGGCTAAGTTCCAGATCTTCACATCTCCAGCCAACGCCTTGTCCATCAATGACCCCTCACTATCACAACATCTGCTGTTACTCCTCTCACCAAAAAGGTTTATATATATATATATATACATACATACATATATATATATATATATTACATTAAAAATAGACATGTGGAAGATAAATGACAGGACAATCAGTTTGTTATATTGTGATCTGTGCCCACTAATCAGTTTCAGTTTCAGGCACTCAGACACAGGCGTTTCCTCCGTTTACTCCCATTCACTCACTCAGAGTCTCTGCTCTCTCTGTTACGCTTTTTACATCGAGAATGTCCGTCTACCCCTTAGGGAGGGTCTCAGATTAAACATCAGTCCTTCCTTAGACCCCCTGAATCTCCAGCTGTGGCTGTGTTCCCCTCACTGTCTCCCTGAAAGACATGACAGCTCATCTGACAGCTGTGAGGAGTTTCTAATGCAGTGCAGTCTTTAAACGGATGAGCATCCTGAACGGTTTCATTCAGATTTACACTAAATCTAGTTTATTATATTCCTATTGACAGGTACAGTTACGGATTACATCAATGTGGCCACAGAACTAAATCTCAAACGCAAATTTAGGCATTTTTAAAGCTGTTTATCACCTCAAGGCAGGAACAGATGTAGGATCTTTTTAATGTGAAAGAAGTCAATCACACTGCTGAGGACTGAATTCTGCACTGTCACAGCTGGGAGTGTCTGGAGTGAAGCAGCCCTGCTTACCGTTTACAAGAGGGAGTTCAGAAGGACTTGCAAGTAAGATGGTGTGTCCAGGAGAGTCCATGAACCTCAACCAGTTTATTCAGACCTTTATCGCCCTGGACTGTCTGCTGGGAGAAAAGCAGAGGTTAAGATCATACTCACTTCCAGCTCCTCCAGTCAACACTCCTATCCCTCAGTCAGAACAGATGGAACTGGGGAAGGCACGGCTAGCAGTGGAGGAGGGACTGCGGTGGATCAGAGACCACCCACGCCCCTACTGTGGACGAGCTGGTCATTAGTGATGGACACTGCGGCTCTTTTCAGTGAATCAGATCAATCGGCTCAGCTCACCAATGAGAGTCGACTCTTTCAGCTCCCAAACAGCTCTTCATTATGTAGCATTTTTCCCGTTTTCAGCACGTCAAATTAGCCACATTAGCGAGATTATCTATGATTTGATTTTTCTTAAACGTTGGCGTATCTTATCATTAATTAATTAATTAATTGAATTTCGACATGCAGCGATCACAAGACTGGCAGATAGTCTACATGCAGGTAAATCCATCAGCCGATCATCAAACAAAGGCAGGTAAAAGTCAAAAAGCAGAAGAGCTAACGAGGCTCTCTTGGAAACATCGCTAAGAATTACATGAAAATCGGCAAAAAGAAAATGAGAAAATGAGACAAACCAGCTTAAAAAGCAGCCGGAGTTGGTGATAATGAGGGGGCGGAGTCAGAATGCTCCATGGAAATCCAGGAGGCTGAGATTTACAGCTACAGTGTCATTAGATCTACTCATCTGATTTGTTTTCATTTACAAAAGAAAAAAAAAAAAACTAAAGAAAACAAATCTCAAAGAGCCGACTCAAAGAGCCGACTCATTAGCGAACGACACATCACTACAGCAGATGTCGAATCAGGCTCGTTTGTGTGATAAACAAGGAGAGAATGCAGCGGCGTTTGCTGTGAGAATCAAATCTGACATTAAACATTGTATTAAAAACTGCATTATCACGAGGAGCGGCCAGTAAGAAAACTGAAGACCTGCAAAATAAAAGCTCAGCAGAGACAAAATACAGAAAAACACGGAGAACAGAGAGCAGCGTGAACATGAGGACAGTTAGAGATGTAGAAAAGCAAATCACACAGCAGGGATGTAGATTTAAACGGAGTGTGATGGTGAGGCAGAATCGGATACACAGACTGAGCTTGTAGAACAGAAAGAACAAAGCGGAGGAGAGGAAGAGAAAAGCAGAGCTGCAAAGAGGCGGAGTTCACAGCATCGCTCACACAGGCTGAATGAAAGTGAAAGTGAAAGTGAGGATCGGATGAAGTGTTCACTCTGGGCTGCATTAAACATCGTGTATAAATGACAGCCACATACAGGTGAAATGGAATTAAATGGACAAATCATAAACTTACAGGCTGCAGTTTGACTGGAATAAATGAAGAAACTTTCCAGAAAACATGGGAAAAAGCAAAACAAAAAGCCCAATCCAGAAGCCTAATGAAATTAAACCTGCGACTTACACCTACCAGCCCATAAAAATAAAAGGGACTGTCCGAGTGACCCTCAAATACCAAAGAGAAAAAAAAAACTGCTTTGTGGTAATGATGGGTCAAGGACCTAACCTATTAGGGAAAGGATAGTTAAAGGAATTCAATTAGATTAAGGCCACATAAAGCATGCAAACCGAGAACATCAGGTAAAGACAGAAGAAGAGAGGCTACAGGGAGCACTGCCAAAACACAAAGATGTTTTTAAGGAACAATTAGGGATTTTAAAGCTAAGATTAATGTAGTTCCAGATGCAGTGCCAAGATTTTTCCATTCACTTTCAATGTCATATGCAATTTGGCCAAAAGATGATGAGAAAATAAATAGATTGGGAAAAGAGGGAGTAATTAGACCTGTAAAGTACTCAGAGTGGGCAGCTCCCATTGTCCCCATCCCCAAACTAGACGGCTCCATAAGGACTAAAAGTGATTTCAAACTTACTGTTAATAGAGCAGCTTCTTTGGAACACGACCCAGTACCACAACTGGAGGACCTGTGTGCTGCACCGTCTGAAGGCAAGCAGTTTTTAAAGCTGGATATGAGCCATTCAGGTATTGGTTAATGAGGAGTCCCAAAAGTACCTGACAGTGAACGCTCAAAGAGGAATGTTCACCTACCAGAGACTTCTGTTTGGGGTAGCTTTAAAGAGTAAAGGAAGGACTGTTCCAAGGGATCCCCAAGGTAGCAGTGTTTTTATATGACATCCTGGTCTCAGGCGTTGACACTGAAGAGCATCAAAAACACCTTGATAAAGTTTTGATGAGATTAGCAGATGCAGGTCTGTGTTTAAAAAGAAACAATTGTTTTCCTACAAGATGAGGTGGAGTACTTAAGCCACAAGGTGAATGTGCAAGGGTTGCATTCCATGAAAACCTCCAAGACACTGGTATAGTCTGCAAGACTTTGCTGTTTCACTACCATCCAATCATCTCTGCTATCTTTCTTTTGTTTTGTTTTTTTTTTCATTCATCGCATCTGTCACCGAGCGAAAAAATTTCCAAAGGCTAAAATCTCATTAATCCAAGATAAGGCAGTTAATATATTATATAACGCTTGAATGTGTCAAGGATTAGCACAGACACTAATCTGTAACTGGCAGAAACGCTGTGCTGCAGAGCGCACGCATCAAGTAGGAGTCTTCTGTGTGCGACTGCAATTGTGCCTGAACAAAAATACTTCGTAGCACAGTTGTATGTGTTATAAGATTATGTAATTATGTAAAATTGTCTGTGTACCATCAGTAGTATACTGTAATAAACAGCATTTAGTGTAATATCTAACTACATACATTATGTGTTAGTGTTAATATATTTTTGGATGAAGATTTTCTTCTCTTATCAGCAGTTTATTGCATTATGAGTTTGTATTATTACATGTTAGTAAGTTAGTTTGTGTTAGTACATTGTTTGTGGGTCAGTCTGTCTCTGGGTGTGTGTGGGTCACTGCTTTAGACAGATTTTTCCATTTTATCTGCTAGATGATCTTTACATGATTCTGTGGGATAATATTCAATACACAACATGCATTCAGTTTATAATATAATGCAGTTTATTTCACACAGTAAACTATTAATCTCTGAACCAAAGCAGAGTTTTAAAGATCTAATGATGGAGAAAAATGCAGGATGATAGAGAAATAAAATCTACACTGAAAATGAGTGAAATCTCACTCAAATAACGTTTCTAATGTTGTACTGATATCAGGAGTCACTCTATGACACTTTAAACCAGCATTTTATTTCCACACAGACATGTTAGGATGGAATGGTACAAACATGTTATTTAAAATACACATGCATATGTGCCAACTATGAGGGGCGTTGGGTCATTTGCCCGCCAAAACTAAAGAAGAGAGGGAGACCCCTTCACAATCCTCGTGCAGAGCTGAGAAAAGCCACAGTAGTGAAACACACAGAACAGAATTGAATCGTCTTTTGAATGCATGTTGACCCTAGTGTTGAATATCAAGCAACTCGAGGACACACAGGCACGTAGAGTGAGAGTGAAGAAGAGCGCGGCTCATTCAGTGGTGACCATCTAAACCTGGAGGAGCTCAAATCAGCCACTTTCCGCAATAAAGTAGAACATTAAAGAGCGGCTCCATCTTTTTCTCCTCCACCGACTCTGACTGGGATTGGCTGAGAGTTTCAAGCTGGTGGAGCAGCTGGGAAATCTGTCTGCAGTGGAATGTTGAACTGAATAATGATAGAAATGAACAGTATGAACAGATCACAGTCCATTTTCCTGCCATGTGATCTGATCAGAATATTAGGAGACGACAGCAGTGTGAATTCACATCATCTTATTTATCACTAAAGAGTCTGAGAAACCAAAACCACACAAATGATTCATCATTTACAGTGTTCACCCACGGATCCTGCTCTTACTGCAACACCCATTAAACACTGTGAACACATCAGGACACACATTCAAAATCCCCCCAATATTTAACCCAAGTAATGTAGTGACATATTCTTATGATCATAATTCAGACACTCACTACCTGTATAAATGTTCATTCTAAGCAGCATCAACTTTAACTGTGCTGTTCCACTGTTACTGACGTCTTCACTGGTAAGATCCTCAGAGGATGATCAGACACATTACAGACAAATGGTAAAACTCTCTCAGTGAAAGTGTGTGTTATAGTGTGCAGGTGTGTGTTGGTTAGAAGATCAGTGAAGGTCACTTTCCCCCTGTCCCAGTCCAGCTGCACTCTGACCCTCTGCAGCTTCTCTTTAGGAGTGAGGTAATGACGTGGTTGTCCTGGACAGCGTATCCAGTATTCACCTCTATCTATACTGAAGTTCAGCCTCCACACTAAATTCCAGAAAGAGTTTCCTTTTCTTGTTACAGACTCTGGTATCACACCCAGTGACCAGTGATCACTGTCTCCAACCTGGACGTCCCAGCAGTGTGTCCCTGATTTAAAACCCTCAGAACCCAGAACACACCTGCACTTATCAAATCTCTCTGGATTATCAGGAAGTGATGATCTCTGGTTTCTGTTTTCTACAGCAGTGAGATCATCAGACAGGTGGAGGTGTGGATGTGCAGTGTTGGGGTCCAGAGTAACAGGGGCTGAGGAGAGAGAACATCATGTTTTTCTCTCATTTCTGTAAATGTTTTACCTCTACAGACTATTTTCTTTACTGTGAGTAAAACAGCTTTAGAGGTCGATTCCAGAACACAGATCAACTTTAATCCTGGACTAAATGTTGATGTTCAGTTCAGTGCAGCACTAAAGTGTATTTTCAGTAGTGAATGGTGTATTATAGTTAGGGTTGGGAGGATTACTACAAATTACTGATCACCTGTTAAAAAATGTAATTGTAATTAATTTAAAGGATTATTATATTCTGCTTACTGTCTTTTGGATTACTTGTCTTTTTAAAGTCAAATAATTAAATAAAGAAAAGAGAAAAATAATTTCACTACGGTTTATTCAACAAGAATTTCACGCAAGACAAAAAGAAAACTGTGAAAAAGTGAAAAATGTGATCAGCTCAGAAATTAAGGCACAGCTCACCGGAAGAAAAACAGATAGATTTTAATGGGTAAAATCGGTAAACTGAGACTAAATGCTCTCAGATCTAAACAAAGGGAAGCAAGTAATCACTGTATGACTCTGAATCTGGTGATGTGTGAAATCAGGGTTCATGACTGACTCAGAGATCTTCAGGAAAACGCAGCAGATCTCAGTTCTGACAGTACAAATAAATACTTAGTAAATGTCTGTAGAGTAGCTGAATAAAACATTGAACTGTGTGAGGGGGATTCTTCAGAAATCTCTCCTGGCAGCAGCTCCGCCCCCTTCCCTCAAATTAACAACTCCTCAAATCTACATGACTTGTGTGACATATTTATCATTAAAATGAGAAATTCACCTAAAGATGACGAGATTAGTTTAGTCTGCGTGTTTGTGGTTTGAATGTAATCCTGCTGGTAATCACACTGATTGTATGATGTTCCTGTAATCTGATTACTGTCTTTATTACTGTAACTGTGACGCATTACAGTTACGTTTCTTTTGCATATCCATGGATGCATATGGATCCCAACATTTACACATGCACTGACTTTGACAACATTTTTATAATACCTTATCTTAAATACAGAAATATTACAAATAAAAACAATATGTCTGTGGTATATATATCTTCTCTCTCTCTCTCTCTCTCTCTCTCTCTATATTTACACACACATACACACACACGCGCACACACACAAAGAAATACATTTGCTCTCAACCAAACTGGGTAAAATCTAATTGACACATTTACTGAATGTTTATGATGTAATTAATTCTGAAATTTCATCCATCTCACTGAATTCCTGGGATTTATCACCTTAGAATCTTTTTGTGGTCAGCTGATCTAATTTTTTGTTGTTGGATAAAAGTGATCTATACACACTTATATCAAGTTGAAAATTAGATATAAAATATATTATTCTTGGTTGCTGTGCAGAGAACAGCTCATTTGGTTTTGAGCAGAAAAGAAAACAAGATTTTGAAAATAGGAACTGAAGTTAAAATGTAAACTTAGACCTGTGGTGTAAGAAGTCCCACCCTTTAGCATATTCACCCAAATATATTATTTACTTAAATTCACAAAGTTGTTCACTGGATTTTCACTGGCTAGCCAACATTAGCATTACATGCTAGCTGTAGTGATCGTTACCTAGAATTAGCGAACATTTAGAGCTGAAGATGAGTTTGTACATCCTCACCTGATCTGTTCTGACATGACCAATAATCATTTACACTAAACAATTAAATAATAAATATTAAAAAATATACAAAATTATATATAATATTGAATCCTATTGCTTTGTTCAAGCTGTAAATGTTTTTCATAATAATAGTAATAATAATAATAATACATTTTAAAGTATTTACTTTTTAGTTTGATGTATTTGAGTGTGTCTAAATATTGATTCTTCTTTCACTCGAGTATATTTTTATCTCCATACTTCACATTTTATCTGAGTGAGATTTCTGCACAGTACAGTATTCATACTTTCACTTAAGTACAGTTTCAGTGTCCTTTTTACACACTGAATAAAGAGAACATGATAACATGTTACTAATAGTTTATAAACAGTGTCTCATTAGCGCAGAAGCAGACTGTGTGTGAAAAATCAACCCTAAGAGAAACAGAACTTACTGTACTGGAGAATCTCCTGCATGTTCTCCCACACTCTGAACTTCAGGTTGGAAAGGTGTTTCACTACATTGATCAGAGCTCCTGATGTCTTCTCTGGATCCTTTGGTTTGAGCTGAGCTCTGAAAATAGAAGACTGTGTGAAATATATCACTGTAGAAACTTTACAGCCTGTAATTTATTTGACTAAATATCAATATTTTATGACATTTATTGTCTGGAGTCAATAATTCTGTTGTTTCTGTTAAATAAATATTTCTGCTACTGTTCTCATCACTACAACATTAACACACAATCCTTATTCACCTTCATTTCATTATAATACACTCATATTTACAATAAATACAATATACTGTAGATTTAAATGTAATAATGACTTTAGCATTAGACAAAATGTGTGATCTGACATTTACTCACTGTTTCTCTGTAGACTTGAAGTTCTGAGAGGGAAACCAAAAGAACATTGTAGTTAAAAGTGAAGAGACTTTTCAGGTGTTTTTCATATGAAACACACAAACACCAGCAAACAGCCAAGTTAGTGTCATTATCTATCATTTAATTTTCAATAAAACTTTACCTTCTAAATAACTACTTAATAAAAATGCATTATGTTTGTGTGTGTGTGTGTGTGTGTGTGTGTGCGTTACGCTCTAAGTGTGGCTGCTGCTTTACATCGGTTTTCCGTTTTGTATTGTTTGTGTGTTTGTTTTGTTGTTTGCCTGGGAAGTTTGTCATCATATCCACCGAGATAGCAGCCCGAGAGTGACTTTCCAGCTGTGGCTCAGAGGCTTATTGGACTTGCTGTTCGGGTGACACTATATCTCAGCAATTATGCAGCCTAAACCGGCCTCTTGAGTGACGCTGCATCGTGTCTGTTCAACGTAACATCGCAGCCTGGGCTGGCTGCTTGGGTGATGCTGTACTGGAGCTGCGGGGCTGCTGGTCCAGTAGTGTTCGGCTGCATGAGCAGTGCTACACCTCAGCTACGAGGACTCTCAGGCCGGCCGCTTTGGTAATGCTGAATTGCAGCTACGAGGCTGATGGACTGCTGGTGTTCGGCTGCAGGAAAATGCTACCCCTTTGTGGCAAAGGACATCTTCGGCCTTTCAGGCTTCCTGGGCCGGCTTCCTATGAGATGCACCTTAGTTGCGGCGTGGGACTTTCCCCCGCCACTAAGGACTCTTTCCAGGCTAGCTAAGTGACTATGCTGTGGTCAGAGAAATTTCTTCCGCTATCTGTGGGAACCGTGGAGTGTGTGTGTGTGTGTGTGTGTTCTGTGTTATGTATGGGTTGATTATGTATTGATTGTAAAGCATCCTTGAGCATGGGAAAGGCGCTATATAAATAAAAGTGATGATAATGAAAAAATAAACCTAATTACAAACTAGACCAAATGAGCAAAATGCAAACAAATCCATCAACCAGTCATCAACATACAAATGTAGGTGAAGATCTAATGAGGTTCACGTGGAAACACAGCTAAGAATTACAGGAGAACCGGCAAGAAAAAAAAAACAGAGCCAAACAACACAACAAGTAGCAGGTTTGTGGATGATGAGGCGGCAGAGCCGGAATGTTCAGAGGATCCTGGAGAGGCTTGACTGATGATCAGAAACAGAGTCAGAAGATCTGCTCATTTCTTTCATTATAATGTCCAAAATAGGTAAATTAATAAATATAATTCTCTTCAAGGCAAGTTGCCTCCCAACAGAGCACTACTGTACACTACTTTGTGTTTGTTGGCTCTGTGTGCATTAATGAAACTGTAATAATCATTTATGTGTCTTCTTGTGTTGTTTACTGAGAAATGTGCTGACTCTGCTAAAGTCAACAGTAATTAGTGTGATATTACTAATTCTACTGTGGCTCTGATTGACTTTGCTAACAGTTGTGCAGATTACAGTGTCAGTTATTTGCTTTATTTTACTGCTGTTTGTTTTTGCTATGGTTTAAGTTCCTTTTCTGGGAGACACTGTTCACATCTGAGTGTTACTATATTAGCAATATACTAACAGACAAGCTAGTCTTCAGTTAATGACTCAGTTTGCCAAGTTTGTTATCACTGTGTGTGCTTAGAGCGCCCTCTGTTGGAGTCTGCACTGTAGTATTAAATTCACCTTTCAGTTTGTATCTCAGCACCGATTGTTATTTTTTACGTTTATTTATTTATTTATTTATTTATTTATTTATATTAATGATGTCTTATAAATTATGTTTTATTAACATTTACCAAGGAATAATTTACACATTTGAGTAAATACCATGTTATGTATCCAAGCTTTATGTTTGCTTTCTGATTTACAGAAACCACACACACCTCTACACACCCAAACACACATATTCAAAGCCTGTTTCTGCTTGCTGATCATCTTGTGGAGGAGACAATTAAAGCTTCCTATTAACTCCACCTGGGACCAGTCATCAGGGTGGATCTACAGGGTCACAAAAGGTAGCAGTTTCCACCTTCTCTGTCGTGCTCAACACCCCAATTCTGCAGCTCCTAAAATATGATGTATAAGGTGTCTAAACTCCCCAAACTATTAAAGTGGACAAATTAAGTACACAGTTTTAAAATGGGCAAGAACATTGTGAAACAACTGAATCTATTAATAAAGTGACGTGTTAGTCATTCACGTGGACACAAGAATTCAAGATGCCCCTTGTGAGCACAAGCCACTTTCCAAATAACACAGCACTGCAGTGCAGTCGGCTGAGGAGAGAGTGGGTACAGATGGAAACAACAGTAAACAGGGTAAGGTTTCTCCTACAGGCTGGCGCTGGCCTCTAAAAGCCCATGAGGCTTGGTCATGTTGACAGCCACACCAACAGGATCATGGGAGATGTGCGCCCTCTGGAGAAGAAACTATTTATGTTGCTGTTCTTCAGTTAAAAGTATGTGGTATGCGTTTAATGTGTCATTCTGTGTTGGAGTAAGGGTGTTGTGTGTGTGAGAGTGGGGGTCACTGTCAGGGTGAAGCGTATGGCAAATGGTGACTTCCCTGTGTAGTTCAATGCTTTGTATGTGCCTTTTCTGCTGGTGTGTTAATAAAAGAGCATTTCTGACAGCAGAATCATGGCCTCCTCTGTGTCTTACTCGATGCCGACGGTACACTGACCTATTACACAATAGGATTCAAGGTTCACTGATACATTTGGTGCAGCTGAATCCAAGTACACATCTGTTATTTTCGTTCTTCTGTTTTGCATTTGTTAAAAGTCTGCTGAGTGGTCAGGGGGTTGTATGGAGAGTTCACTACATAAAGTCTCTGCTAAATAGACTTTGTGGCCGTGTGAACGTGTCACTCGGACAGAACTTCCTGCCACCCTTGTCTTTTTGATGAAGAGGTTTCAGTTAGGTTTCAGTTACTGGCATCACATGCACACAGTACCAACACTGACAATCTCACATGGTGGATTGTTGTGATTGTAGAGATCTTCATAGTGATCTTCCCCTTTCACTCTTAAAGGATTAACATGCATTCTCTTTTCTAAAACAATCGTGTTGCCATGGAAAGAAAAAAGAAGTAGTTTTTGTATGTATAAGTGACAGAAAGAAAGAAAAAAAGAAGGAAAGATTAATGATTCTTACCTGTAAGAACAGAATGTTCTTAGCTTCCATTTCCTTCTCTATGTTTCTGATTGTGTCTGAAAGAGATGATATTTCTCCATTCATCTCCTCAATCTTCCTCCTCATCATCTGACTCTTCTGCTGCTCTTCCTTCTTCATTGCAGCTATCCTTGCTGCTTCTTCATCTCTTAGAAACTGGTGAAGCTTCTCAAACTCCTCCTTTATCTGCCTCTCTGTGTGCTGGGCCTGCGTCTGGAATGAGAGACCATTAGGAAACACAAACTCTAACAGATGATCTACAAGCATTTACCACCTACAGGAGAAGTGGACACTCATCAGAAACATGACCTCAGCAACATGTTTCACAGTTCAAGATGATGTTTCACCTTAATGTGAGCTGCTGTTTGGTCATAGTCTTGTTAGGAAACAAACTATAACAGATGATCTAAGCATTTACTACATACAGGATAACTTCACTGTTTTATCTGAGGCAGAATTAGAAAATAATGGTTACTCTTTACATTATGATAAAAATTTCATGATGAATGGACCAAAACAAATGGTAAAACATGACTTGTAGCAAAATCTTGTCACACTGAATTTCCATTAAAATGTAAGAATTTTAATTTCCTATAAAGTGACCATTTTTGAGATACAAGTTTTGTTCCAACAATGTTGATAAGTGGACACTCATCACAAACATGACCTTAACATGTCTCCCAATTCACGATGATGTTTCACCTTAATGTGAGCTGCTGTTTGGCCATAGTCTTGCTTAGCTTCCTCCAAGACTTTCAGATTCTTCTTTAGAGGCTCCAAAGCAGACTTGAGGTTGTTCTGCAATTTAACAACAGTTCAGATTAGTGCATTCTCCACACTTTATAATATCTGAAAAGTTAAACAATTTAAATGTAACATCTGTCCTACAGATTACTGTTGGAGAGAGAGAATAAAAGCTTACTTATTTTTACTCTCTGCCTCAAAATTAGAAGAGATTTTTTTTCCTTTTTATACAGTAACATTTCTGTATTGTAAGTTTACATTTTATATTGACAGTCATAATGAATTTAGCAACAGGGCATTTTTCTGCCTGATATTTCACTCGTGCTGTTTGCTGCTGGGCCTGAAACCACACCCACTGACTGACCTCGCCTTTACCATGCATAACAGTTTAATCTGGTACTGAGAAACATTTTATACATTTTGGTTGAGTTACATTTTAGACATCAAAATATTAGAACAAGTTTCCTACCTTAAAGTCAGTCACAGCTTCATTTACCAGACAGAATTCATGATTTTTGTGGTTTGTTGAAGTCTGACACACCACACACACAGGCTGCTGATCATCCAGACAGAAGAGTTTGAGTTCCTCATTGTGCAGACTGCAAAGCACCTCAGACCCTGCTGAAGATCTCTGACTCCTGCTCTCCAGAAAAGCCTCACAAAGGTTCTTCAGTACAAGGTTGCAGGGAGGATCAGCTTTAGAGGATCTTCTTCTACAAACTGGACATTCTCGAGACCCCTTAGTTTCCCAGAACTTCTGCAGACAGGTTTTACACACACTGTGGCTGCACAACAGAACAACAGGATCCCTGAAGATATCATAGCACACGGGACACGAAAAGTCTTCTTCTGAAAGAGGGTTTCTAGCAGCCATTTCCTCCAACTGCTGCTGTCCTGTTCCTCTGTAATGGCTCCTTTAGTCCAAACTCTTCTTTCACTTTTAGGACATCTGTAATGATCAGAGCAGCACAGTTGAGAATCAGCCACCGTAGCCCTTCAACCCACTGAGTGAATTTTAGCTCCTTTCAGAATCACACATCAAGAAACAAACACATACAGTCACTGTTTAAAAGCTCCTCATTGGTGTCTCTGAGTGAAGTGAAAGCAGAATGAAGAAAGATCAGAGTGATGGTATGAGATTCACTTCCTCCAACAGGTAGAGGAGGTGTAGAGGAGGAGGAGCTTTGAAAAAGGAGGAGTCAGTCAGATGTTCTATTCTAACTGTGTGTTTTCTACACTAGATGGCAGCAGTTCAGTAATAACCTGAAACAAGGAGCTCTCAGATGAGTGGATGTTTCTAAATCATCAGTTCATTTCAGCAAACAGCATCTGGGTCTTACGAATTAAACATGTAAACTGTGGGGAAAGATTGATTTGATATTGAAAATACCGTTAGCCTTATATTCCCCCTGCACAAATTTACATGAATAATGACACAAACATTCACTGCAGTTTATTGCCATTTGTGTTGCTGTTATATCTATTTTTGTTGTTTGTGGCCTTCTTCTATTACTCATTATTTTTTTATGCTGGTTGGTGGAGTCTGGACATCACAGATATAAATAGCTGGCAGTTTGAATCCTTGAAAATGGCTCCCTTCCTTTTCACTTCAATACTGCTGCCCACAAATACCTGTCCATTTACAAACAGGCCAATAATATGTATTAAAATATGATGGTTTTACAGTAGAGATGTTGATTCATTCATCTTCATCTGCCAGTTTCCCTCCACCTTTCCTGGAGGTGAGTTCTTCAGTCCAGCCGGCAAATAAAGACTAATACATGATGATTACAGAGACTGTCTAAGAGTTCAGCAGTTTTCGCTGTGTCAACAATGACAAATTCTGGAGCTGCGGGCATTGACAGAGGGCAGAAGTGTCAGATCCCACTGACTTCAGTTCAACCGCAACTACTGTTGAGAGCAGTTGATGATTGCCCATTGAGAAAGGATCAGTGATGGAAACAAATTGTGAACTGAATATCAAAGTTGGACTGTTGCACAAGCAAGTAATACACTTACTTTAAAAAAAGTCACCTAGAAATGCTCTCATACTGCATTTCCATGACTAATTCAACACAACCAAAGTATCTCATGGGGTGAAGGTGAAATCAGTAAATGAAGATTAGCACAGACAGACAGGACTCCACTGATATCCCTTCTTGTTTCTGTGTAGCCCAAAAAGAGGACTTGTGAATTGTCGCTCTACAGGCCATGGGACTATTGATCTGCTGTCAAGAACCACGACACCTAAGAATAGAATTTATCCTTCATCAAACCCAGAATCTGTAGTTCACTGTAGAAGCATGTAAATTAGGATATATTCACCCTTCCAATGTGAAGCATTCCAGCACGCCTGTTTATAGAAAAGAAAGATGGTGGTTTACTGTGATCTAAATTCAGTCACTGTAAAGTACCGCTATCCACTGCCTCTAATCCTGGCTGCACTTTAACAGTTTCAGGGAGTGTCAGATTTTCACTAAATTAGATTTACAGAACACATGAAACCTCAATAGAATAAGGAACACTAACAAATGGAAAGCTGCTTTTGTGACGTCTAGGGGGCACTATGAGTATATGGGTATGAGTATGTATGGGTACAGCCTATCCAATGCCTTCATTGATGCAGTGCTTCAAAACATGTTAGATCACTGAGTAATCGTATACATTAATGACAATTACTGTTTAGTTGCTGATTTTAAAGCACTGAAAAACAAATACATAAAACGTTATCAAATGCGGCCTGTGCAAAGGTTATTCCACTGCAGAAGAATGCCGTGTTTAAGTTCCCTGTAGAGGATGGGTAAACTTATTTACACATAGAAAATCAACAGAACGTGTCATTTGACCAGGGTTTGCACAGAGTTTTTGCAGTGTGCATAACAAGGTGCTTGACATCTGATATTTGTATTTTTGTAAATTATACAGCTAAATTGTGCACTTCAAATACATCCAATTAAAATAGCAATATGTAAGATGATGTAACCTGTTGAATTCATACACCACACTCAGAGCAAATAGGGGTCAACATATCACAAAGTTGTGGTGTCCACCTCTATCATAAGCAAAAGTCCTTCCTCTAACTTAACATAGCCAATGTTAGCATTAACAGCTGTTTACTTAGCAGTCTTGTTGCGAGTTTAGCATCAAACTTCATTCCTTTATTTACCAGGAGCCTCTCCAGCGGTGGAAAGCAATGCCAATGTTAAGTTTTGTTGTGCTTCTATTTATGTCACTTCTTTTATTTGCTGCCGATCATTGCGTTTACTGTTCCTTTAATTTTTTTCTGACTTTAACAAAGCCCTCGAAATTGGGAGATTTTAGTGGCCAGCTAGAGAGACTAAGACATCCTCCCTGCACATTTTTAATGCCTCATAACTCAGACTAGAAATAAAATCGAAATAACTAAATTAAACTTACTTGTAGCCATCCTGTCTACAGTTACAGATACTGCACAACAGCACAGCAACAGGCACTCAACCTACGACCTGCAGCACAGAATAAAAATATAACTTAAGTCCGACACCGGTTTCCTTCAGAGGTAGCTAGGGCGAAAGAGGATGTAGCATGTGGCATGTAATGGAAGGAGGAAGGGAAGGACATGGACAACAGCAGTTGAAATTTCAGTCAATGCTTTTTTTTTCCCTTCCCACTTG
The DNA here is from genome assembly GCF_904425465.1 of Colossoma macropomum. NCBI lineage: Eukaryota > Metazoa > Chordata > Actinopteri > Characiformes > Serrasalmidae > Colossoma > Colossoma macropomum. The sequence goes on along the minus strand of NW_023495635.1, from coordinate 61,525 downwards.
CAAAAGTGTCTGATACAAGAACAATGATGCGATGGGCTATCAATTTCTTGGAATTAATAATACATGAGTACAAGATAAGATTCACAAACACTGATTAAGTATGAACATTAACTTGGATTATCCAGCCAATAGCAAAGGTGGATCGAGGACGGTGCCAAAGAAATGAAAACAATAAACCAACAGCTCCAGGTCTGATCCTAAACAAAAATCCACAGGCGGCCCTCACCCCTTACTTGAAATAGCCAATGAAATAGCTACCATTGGTGTATAAGTGCACCCAAACTTGCCCGTCAAGTAGCTCACAACCCAATGGCTCATACACACAAAATGCTCCCACAAACAACTCCTCTTAGGTAGGTCATTTTATTTGCCAAGACCCGTTTCTCAGCAAGCAGCAGCGAGTTGCATTGGAGAACAGAAGAGCACAGCCAAGCATCAGTGGTGCCCTCTTTGGTTTAATGCAACACATGTAAAGTAGTTTGGAGAGTGTAAGGGGAAAGAGAGAGAAGGAGACAACACCACCACCACGTGTTTCAATTGCACATAACACTTAATGTTCGGGCTGACATAAAATTGAGTTAATTGAATTTCAAATGGTAAGTTAACAGACCAACAGTCTGCGTTTTATGCCCCAAAAATCTATTATTTCAAGTTCAAATTGCTCAAAGCTTCAAGTTAAAATCCTCACATTTTTCAACATTTGTTTAGTGAACATAGTAAGAAAAGTGGGTCTAATGAACATAAAAATGTAACTTTAGTACAAATCATAAACTAACATAAGCTTATAGAATATTTGAGCTTGCCAAACACACAGATTGTCATTGTTGTAACATAACAGAATCACTCAGATGCTCACGGATAAAAAAAAAAGGCAAAAAAGGCTTTACTGTTTGAATCGTCAACCAAAATCGTTGTCAGGAAACAGGCACAGGTCAAATCCACAAAAGGCGGCAAATACAGACACACAAACATAACAAAAGGCAAAAACAGTCCAAAAGGGGTCAGGCAAAAACGGGTAATTCAAAATACAGGAGATCAGTCAAAACCAGAAACCACAACACAGGAAATAAATGCTGAGTGGCTCAACGAAAAAGCTATACCTCACAATGAACTACTCTAAAAGCCCGGGCTTTATACTAAAGCTAATGAGAGGTCAACAGGTGTAACAGACCAGTATTCGGGAGAGAGAGCTCTGTGATTGGAGCGCGATGGAAGGTCAGGAATCATGTGATCTCCCAGAGGGTTCTGGGAGATGGAGTCCATGGAAACCTCTGAGCCAGAGGGATGCGTGACAATCGTGCTGAACAAATCAACAGTTAAATGCATTAGTCACTGTTGCTTTGTCATATTATGTACATTTCTGGTTAAATATGTTTATAACTTTTACAGTTGACGGGATAACATAAACACAACTGGCATGTGACTTGATTTCCAATAAAGCACCCCTGGACAACACTGCTAAACTGCTATTTTCTACGAAATATTAATTATTAGTCAAAATCAATTTGAAAGCGATAGTTTGTTGAGCTCCTCTGTATGTGTTAGTGGGGTGAACACTGGGTTGGGTTTTTTCCTTTTCTGTTTTGCTGTGATTTGTGTTTGAACTTGGATGTATTGTAGTGCCATTTTGTGGTCGATTGCTCTGCAGGGTGCTTTGAGAGTGATTTGTTTTATTAGGTCTATTTTGAGAGAGAGAGAGAGAGAGAGAGAGAGGTTGAACGCGGCACTGCGAGAGTCTCGACGAAGGCACCAGCGTGTGGTGACAACAGCAGCGCCGGTGAGCGGGGCGAATAGAGGGCCGAGGACCAGGCCACACACCACTGGCGAGTTGCTGTAGCTCCGGGTGGCGGTTGCGATCGCTACCTAGATATGGGTGGCAAATCCAGCCAAAAAAGAATTGAAAATTAAAACAATAAAATGTAAATACAAACCTTTTTTTGCCATTTCTTTTTCCAAGCATCTGCGCAAATATCCGGACAAAATTGAAAATGAAATGAAATTTGCAATTTCATTTTTCACGTAAGCACGAGTAATTTGTGACAAAAAATTAAATTAAAACAGCTATTTGTCATTTCATTTCAGTTGTTATTTTGGTATTGCATGGCCGTATCTAAAATGAAAAAGCTTATAGAGAAAAGAAAATCCAGGCTTCATTTTGGCTTTTCTCCATGAAATTCAAGAGTTTTGAAACAGGCAGTTACACTGTACAATGAAATTCTTACTTTGCTGTTTCTCCATTCACCAAATATAATCTTAGAAAAAAAGATAAAAATATACACTGAATAAGTAGAAAATACACAAAAAACAACGGTACAAAAGTAAAAAAGTACAGTTATATGTGCAAAGTTGAAAGAAAAAATAAATGCAGAATCCGTGTCAAAACTGAAATCACACTACAGTCTTTACATTCTTATTCCTTTTCCATAGCAATCGGCTGCATATCTGACTAAATTTAAATGAAAATGCAAAACTGATAAATCAACAGCAATGTGACAGTTTGTGATTCAGTTTTCGGCTTTAAGCGTCAGAATGAAAAGACAAATGCAAACGAACATCGACGCCACCTGCGGGGTACATTTTAGGACATCCTCAGATCTCAGAGTCAGAACGGCATCATTCCTCCAGCTAAACGACTTTGAGTCTCGAGAAAAATCGTCGTGTCTCAGATCTGGTGAAACTGAACATCCGATCAAACGCCGTCAGACCAGACGGCCTCAAAAAAAACTGAAAATGTTATACTGGCATTTATATCAAGATACACCATAGTTTTTTAAGTTATACGAACCAGTGTATGCTCCACCAGACTTGCGTTTGGTCTGACACCTTTTCTCTGAGGCCGTTTGGTCTGATGTTCAGTTATACCAGATCTGAGACTCTGAGGTCTGATGTCCTAAAATGTACCCCGTAGCCCCGCCCAGTGCTAATTAACATATATTTGCATGTTGGTCAGTTTGAAAACGAAAAAGAAAAGTGGCAAATGAAAAGTAAATCCCTAGCAGGTGGTGTTCGTTTGCATTTGTCTTTTCATTCTGACACTTAAAGCGCGTCCGCGCCGAAAACTGAAACGCAAACCGTCAATGTGCTGTTGATTTATTCATTTTCATTTTCATTTTGTCAGATATGCAGCCGATTGCTGTAGAACGTAAACACTGCATTTTGATTTTAGTTTTGACACGGATTCTGCATTTCATGGAGAAAAGCCAAAGCCAAAGTGAAGGTTGGATTTTCTTTTCTCTATAAGCTTTTCCATTTTAGATTTGGCCATGAAAAACCAGAATAACGACTAAAATGAAATGACAAATAGCTGTTTTACATTTATTTTATTTTTGTCACAAATGGCTCGTGCTTATGTGAAAAATAAAATTGCAAACGTAGGAATTTCATTCCATTTTCAATTTTGTCAGGATATTTGCACAGATGCTTGGAAAAAGAAATGGCAAAAAGAGGTTTGCATTTACATTTTATTGTTTTAATTTTTATTTCTTTTTTGGCTGGATTTGCCTCCCATACCTGGACAGGCGTGAGTATCTGCAGCCTTTTCTACAGTCTTTGAACGTAGTGGTATGTAGTGACAGTGAGAAAAAACGATGAGCCAATTTCTTATTTATTAAGCTGCTGCTGTTGTGATGTAAACTGTTTTAGCGTTGAGAACTCTACTTCCTACTAAGGCTTTGTGAAGTTAGATGCTGAGTCTTGATTTAAAAAACTTGTTACTGCCAGTTAGTTTCCTTGTTTTGGGCAGGTGTTTGAACCCATGCTGTGAACCGTGAAGGACTGCTTGTAACTCCCTGCATCGTTCAGACTGCCCCTGGGACTTTAAGGCTATATTTTATGTTTCTTTTATTGCTTGTTGCTTTTAAAGCTTCTTTATTTCTTTTTTAATGTTTTAATGTATTAAAGGGTAATAAATCTCTTTGAATCAGTCTCTGCCTCCTGTCCAGTAACTGGACCAAAACTTTCCTCCCAGTCGAACTTCTATTTTTATATTTGTAGTGGCTGTGGTTGGCGGTGTAAGAAACCTCTTTTTGCGAGTTATGACAGTCTGGTCTCTTTATTAAAAATCATTTAAAAGGTAAACATTGTTTGACACATTAAAAAGAATTTCTTTCATTTTGGGGAGAATCAGTACTGATGTAGTCTGTCTACCACATTTCATTTTCACCTAATAATCATAAAATACAATTTCTGATACATTATATAGGATATAAAACATCATTACCCATGAATCTAAATGACTTATTTGAAATGTCGTCATTCAATATGTCATTTCCTTTTACTGAAGTGATGGTGAGTGTAAAGTAAAGAGTACAGCTGACTTTATCATATGGTTTTAGCGTTATTAGAACTGCTTTCAGAGTAGCTTTTATTACACTTTTAAACTGATTATGGTCATAAGAAAGGTTTTATCTGGAGGTTTTCAACAGCATGAACATCACCATCCCTAGCTAAAAAGTGTGTAACTGACAGGATGTATCTATTATTATAAACCGGAGCTGTATGACATGTAAAATTATGGCAGTACAGTGTAGTTTCCAAAATAAACACACCTGCTGATGAAAGGAAGACTGTTTGGGGACAAAATAATCAGAATGCAAAATCACATCAACGCCACATTTTAAAAAGGTTCCTCATCACTGAGAACCAAATGCTTGATTCCTTGGACATAAATGATTTTAACATTTCATTATAAGTGTCCACAGTTTGAAAATCAATGGCTTACAACCCCCATATTCATAATCTTTGGATAACTTAGCTTTACTAATATAATGAAACTTTATTCCAAACAAAATTTAAATTTAACTGACTAATGGCAGCTGCAGGGAAACGCTAGCAGTATTTTTTAGATGAGTTCTAATATAAATTCAAATATTGTAACCAAACATCTTTGTAAGCAAAAATCAAGCCTAGATCTACATTCTTCTAATTTATTCCAAACAATTGTTTGTTTTACTTAATCTACTATCCTTTGTTATACTGAGACCCAAATACTTAACTATGGATTTAATGTTAATATCCTAAACTTCTTTAAGTGAACATTCATGTAACATCATTAGCTCACAAACCAGAAGCTCAAGAGGACATTAATTTTATCTATGACTGTGCCCACTTCTGTAATATCCTTTTAAAAAGTTGTTGTATTACCTGCTAATTGTCTAATAATGATGTCTTCCTCTAAAATCTTCAGCTTATATCAGAATTTTTATTTAAAATAGAAACAGTGATGGTAAAATTGGGCAACCTTGTTTTAAACCTTCTGATTTCAAAGTGTTGTGAGGGTCCATGTGGTAAAGAAATACAACTATTTATATTATGATAAAAAGTTTAAATGATGTTGCTAAATTTCTCACTAAAACCAGAATGTCTAAGTGCTGTAAACGTAAACTGAAGCTCTACTGTGTCAAATGCTTTATGAAAATGAAGGAACATAATAACACCATCATCTACAATCTTGTCTCTGTAATCAAGGAGATCTTGTACTAGATGAATGTTGTTCTGTATTGATATGTTTATCATAAAACAAGATTGTGTCTCTAATTATTTGTGACAGACTCTTTTTTAGGTGGGAATCACAGATATGAGTCAATATTTTATAGTCTGCATTTATTAAAGTTACAAACTGAAGGTTTTCTTAAAAAATCTGGCTTAGTTATTACTCTCTCTCTCTCTCATAGTAGCTAAAGAACATGACACTCGCTCACTTCCTGAAAAACCTGAAACAGGAAATCTCGTATAGAGCTCTAATGTCTGTAAACATTGGTGGATCCAAGTATTTAATCCATCAGGCGCAGGAGATTTATCAACGGAAAGAATGTTGACAGCTTCATCAAGAGTAAGATCTGCTTTACAGGTGTGTCTAAAATCATCATCTATCAGCTGGAATGCTGGAAAATGTGGCTGAATAAAGATTCTTGTAAAATTTCAGTTTCATTACTAATAAGTTCAGGACATTTTATATAATTAATCATTTATTGTGTGCTGATTTATCATACAAGGAAAAAAATCCCTTCATAAGGTTGATCTTCTAAATTATCCATATTATTTTTTGGCAATTGTTTGTTAAAATTAATAAAAAGTCCTGAATTTAAATGTAAGATATTCCCCTTTAGTTTGTATGTAGAAACTGCTTATTATTAAAAACCTGTGAAATTATGGATTCAGTTCTTTCTATGCATGATTCATAAATAAGAACAAAATCACACACTACTCTGTAAGAGGGGCTGTGTCTGAACTGCAATCTGAAATTAACTCTAAAAGGAAATAAGATGCTAACCAAAAATCAATGCAAGAAAAAAAAAAGGAAATTGTTTAATAGCTGAATTTGAATTGTGCCGAAGATCAAATATTTGTCCTGTTTTATAAAAGTCAAATTAGACTTATAATGATGGTTACAGTATTTTGTCAGGGATCTTTCAGGCCAATCATCTAGAACCATATTGAAGTTCCCTCAGAAAAATGCATTCAGTCTGGAAACTCTTTCAACTCTTAAATCACTTCAGAAATTTGAGAAAGCAGTTAGGAAAGTTTCAGATGACTCAGGTTTGAGCCCTCAGGTTGGCTAGCATAATCATGGAAGTAACCTTCTTCCACTGAATCATCACCTACACTGTCAGTTTTCAAATTCTGGTGAACATACAAACAGTGATCCTCGAGCAAGACAGTGTAAAAAGTGGAGGCCTGTTCAAAACAAGATTAAACTGATGAAGATCCAGTGAGTGGAGTCTATGTAATGCAGGCAGTCTGTCAGTCCTAAAAGACACTGTAAAGCTCTCACTCCCTCATATTTCTAAAGAGTCTTAATAATTCCAGCTCCATCCAAGCAGACAGTGATGGACTGCTTATGTAGAATCACCAATAAAAGTCCTCTGTTCAGCTGTTGGTGTACTAATGAAGCAGCAGAGAAGAAATATTTAGTCTGTCCTGATTAATCAAACTAAGACATCAGACCAGCGGTGGTCTTATGGTGGTCCCTTTCCATGGAGGGACAGGGTAGAGGGGAGCTAATAAACTGTGCAGCAACAGTTGGACTGCAGCAGAGGTGTGTCATGTTTTCCCACTTACCATAAAAACGCAGATATTTTTCATTAATCTCAGGTTAGGGTTTGTCCACGGTCAGGGATCAGATTTTATCAAATTGTGGTAATTACATGCACAGGACCACCAGTGACGACTTTAATAAAGGGTAATTTATTGATAGAAGGGTAGGAGTTCTTAATGATAGATTACAAGAAGTACATAGGCACTAAATATTAGACAGTCATGAAGAGAAACCGGAGGTTGTGAATTCACCAAACAAACATACTGTAATTAGCTGAGATTCAAAATTATCATATGGCTTTTGAGCAGCAAGCAGAATAATACCAACAATAATGTAATGAATAACCTAAATTTAGATTAAAAAATAGGAAAAAAGTGACACAGCAGCTGAGCCTAATGAAGAAGTGAAAGTGTCTTGCAGCCTTGGGACTTGAGGAGAGTCGCACAGCTGTGCGGGTTGCAAAGAAAGCATCCCAGATGATTTTTTGTTGTCCCGTGGTCTCTCCAGGGTCTGCTCTCAGCAGTGGCTGGTGACATCAGAATGCAGTTTCACAGGGCCATGGAGGCAGTCATCTGTGGTGGATGGCTTGCAGTCAACACTGGCTCACTTGGTTCAGGTCTTTAAGCTATGTTCTCAGAGTGACCTATTGTTGACTGACGAAACTTGAAAACAAGCACAGCCAGATGAGTCTATTTAACGTGTAATCACCATTGAGACAGTTTTACAAAACTTCAAACATCCCTGCTTGGTTACCACTTAAGTTAAAGAACATGCAATTTCATATATAAAACATTACTGTTTCGATAGTAACTATTACAAGTAATTATTGAGCTTACAGATTATTATATTATATATATACTACATTATGTGTTAAAGTGTTATTATACTATTGGGTGAGGATTTTATTACGTTATCAGCAGTTTATTACATTATGAGTTTGTGTAATATTTGTGTTATTACACTGTGTGTTGGGTCAGTCTGTCTCTCTGAGTGTGTTGGTCACTCCTTTAGACAGATCTCCTCCATTTGATCTGCTGGATGATCTTTACATGATGCTGTGGGATAATATTCAATATGCAACATGCATTCAGTTTATAATATAATGCAGTTTATTTCACACAGTAAACTATTAATCTCTGAACCAAAGCAGAGTTTTAAAGATCTAATGATGGAGAAAAATGCAGGATGATAGAGAAATAAAATCTACACTGAAAATGAGTGAAATCTCACTCAAATAACATTTCTAATGTTGTAATGATATCAGGAGTCACTCTATGACACTTTAAACCAGCATTTTACTTCCACACAGACATGTTAGGATGGAATGATACAAACACATTATTTAAAATATAAATATAGTGACATATTCTTATGATCATAATTCAGACACTCACTACCTGTATAAATGTTCATTCTAAGCAGCATCAACTTTAACTGTGCTGTTCCACTGTTACTGACATCATCACTGGTAAGATCCTCAGAGGATGATCAGACCAGTTCCAGAAAAGTGGTAAAACTCTCTCAGTGAAAGTGTGTGTTATAGTGTGCAGGTGTTTGTTGGTTAGAAGATCAGTGAAGGTCACTTTCCCCCTGTCCCAGTCCAGCTGCACTCTGACCCTCTGCAGCTTCTTTTTAAGCGGGAGGGAATAACCTGGTTGTCCTGGGCAACGTATCCAGTATTCACCCAAAAAATAATAAAGACTCCACACTGAACCCCAGAAAGATTCTCCTTTTCTTGTTACACACTCTGGTATCACACCCAGTGCCCAGTCATCACTGTCTCTAACCTGGACGTCCCAGCAGTGTGTCCCTGATTTAAAACCCTCAGAACCCAGAACACACTCCCATTTATCAAATCTCTCTGGATTATCAGGAAGTGATGATCTCTGGTTCCTGTTTTCTACAGCAGTGAGATCATCAGACAGGTGGAGGTCTGGATGTACAGTGTTGGGGTCCAGAGTAACAGGGGCTGAGGAGAGAGAACACAATGAAACATCATGTTTTTCTCTCATTTCTGTAAATGTTTTACCTCTACAGACTATTTTCTTTACTGTGAGTAAAACAGCTTTAGAGGTCGATTCCAGAATACAGATTAACTTTAATGCTGGACTAAATGTTGGTGTTCAGTTCAGTGCAGCACTAAAGTGTATTTTCAGTCGTGAATGGTCATTATACAGTATCTCACAAAAGTGAGTACACCCCTCACATTGCTGCAAATATTTTATTATATCTTTTCATGGGACAACACTGTAGAAATGAAACTTGGATATTACTTAAAGTAATCAGTGTACAGCTTGTATAGCAGTATAGATTTACTGTCCTCTGTAAATAACTCAACACACAGCCATTAATGTCTAAATAGCTGGCAACACAAGTGAGTGCACCTCACAGTGAACATGTCCAAATTGTGCTCAAAGTGTCAATATTTTGTGTGACCACCACTATTTTCTAGAACTACCTTAACTCTCTTGGGCATGGAATTCACCAGAGCTGCACAGGTTGCTACTGGGATCCTCTTCCACTCCTCCATAATGACATCACGGAGCTGGTGGATGTGAGACACCTTGCGCTCCTCCTCCTTCCGCTTGAGCATGCCCCCCAGGCGCTCAATTGGGTTTAGGTCTGGAGACATACTTGGCCAGTCCATCACCTTTACCTTCAGCTTCCTGAGCAAGGCAGCTGTCATCTTGGAGGTGTGTTTGGGGTCGTTATCGTGTTGGAAAACTGCCATGCGGCGCATTTTCCAAAGGAAGGGGATCATGCTCTGCTTCAGAATGTCACAGTACATGTTGGATTCATGCTGCACTCATGCAGCCAAAGACCATGATGCTACCACCACCATGCTTGACTGTAGGCAAGAGACTTGTAGGTATTCTTCACCAGGGTGCCACTACACATGCTGGACACCATCTGAGCCAAACAAGTTTATCTTGGTTTCGTCAGACCACAGGACATGGTTCCAGTAATCTATATTCTTGGACTGCTTGTCTTCAGCAAACTGTTTGAGGGCTTTCTTGTGTGTCAGCCTCAGAAGAGGCTTCCTTCTGGGACGACGGCCATGCAGACCGAGTTGATGCATTTTGCGGCGTATGGTCTGAGCACTGACAGGCTGACCTCCCACTTCTTCAACCTCTGCAGCATAGCAGGCAGCACTCATGCATCTATTTTTTGAAGCCAACCTCTGGATATGATGCTGAACACGTGGACTCAACTTCTTTGGTCGACTCTGGCAAGTCCTGTTCCGAGTGGAACCTGTCCTGGAAAACCACTGTATGACCTTGGTCACCGTGATATAGCTCAGTTTTAGGTTGTTAGCAATCTTCTTATAGCCTAGGCCATCTTTGTGGAGAGCAACAATTCTATTTCTCACATCCTCAGAGACTCATCTCACATGACACCAGGGAGGGACAACGAGACAATCGGGCACAATTTGGACATGTTCACTGTGAGGTGTACTCACTTGTGTTGCCAGCTATTTACATTAATGGCTGTGTGTTGAGTTATTTTCAGAGGACAGTAAATCTATACTGCTATATAAGCTGTACACTGACTACTTTAAGTTATATCCAAGTTTCATTTCTACAGTGTTGTCCCATGAAAAGATATAATAAAATGTTTGCAGAAATATGAGGGGTGTACTCACTTTTGCGAGATACTGTAGTCCAGTGACAGATCTAATCTGAGTGCAGCATTTTTCTGTAGTGATTCACTCACAGAGCTGAATATCCATTAACATTTTCACACTCACTGACTTGATACTGATTCCTGGTGGATATTTTTAAAGACACTTTCTTTTAAATACAGAAATATGATATATAAAAACAAAATACATGATTATAGTGGAAAACTTTGCAGAAAACAGTACATTGTTTTGCATGGAATAAATCTATATTTTTTTTATTCTGATCTGAAAACGTAAACATAGATATTTGGAGTAAAGTCCCCGTAGACACTGGACAAAAGCCCACTTTAGAAAACTGATTCAAATATATTATTTTCTTGTTTTTATAGTTGTAGTGATCGTTATCTAGAATTAGGAAACATTTAGAGCTGAAGATGAGTTTGTACATCTTCACCTGATCTGCTCTGTCATGACCAAAAATCATTTACACTAAACAATTAAATAATAAACATTAAAAATACACAATCTTATATATAATGTTAAAGGCTATGGATTTGTAATTAAAAACTATGTAATTAAGGTAATCACAAGACCTATTCAATTAAGGAACAAAATTGCCATTTGAAGTGTTTGTTTTATTATTAAGACATAAATTGATATTTGCCTCAATTTCAATTTAATAAGTAATATTTTTGTTTTAATGTGATTAGTAATACAACAACAAGATCTAGAAATTACTTGATATGAAAGTATACTTAAATGTAAGATGAAAAGATGAGAAGATATTTTAAAAATACTTTTAAATCATTTACATTTTAGTTTGATTGAGTGAGATTTCTGCACAGTACAGTATTCATACTTTCACTTAAGTACAGTTTCAGTGTCCTTTTTACACCCTGAATAAAGACAATATGATAACATGTTACGAATAGTTTATAAACAGTGTCTCATTAGTGCAGAAGCAGACTGTGTGTGAGAGATCAACCCTAAGAGAAACAGAACTTACTGTACTGGAGAATCTCCTGCATGTTCTCCCACACTCTGAACTTCAGGTTGGAAAGGTGTTTCACTACATTGATCAGAGCTCCTGATGTCTTCTCTGGATCCTTTGGTTTGAGCTGAGCTCTGAAAATAGAAGATTGTGTGAAATATATCACTGTAGAAACTTTACAGCCTGTAATTTATTTGACTAAATATCAATATTTTATGACATTTATTGTCTGGAGTCAATAATTCTGTTGTTTCTGTTAAATAAATATTTCTGCTACTGTTCTCATCACTACAACATTAACACACAATCCTTATTCACCTTCATTTCATTATAATACACTCATATTTACAATAAATACAATATACTGTAGATTTAAATGGAATAATGACTTTAACATTAGATAAAATGTGTGATCTGACATTTACTCACTGTTTCTCTGTAGACTTGAAGTTCTGAGAGGGAAACAAAAAGAACATTGTAGTTAAAAGTGAAGAGACTTTTCAGGTGTTTTTCATATGAAACACACAAACACCAGCAAACAGCCAAGTTAGTGACGTTATCTATCATTTAATGTTCAATAAATCTTTACCTTCTAAATAACTACTTAATAAAATTCATTAGTTTGTTATTTAGAAATAAATCTAATCAGTCAGATGTTGATAAAGTAGTTTGACTGGATGAATTTTGAGAGGCAGGGATCAGAAACTAGACCGACAAGCAAAACGCAAACAAATCCATCAACCAGTCATCAACAAACAAATGCAGGTGAAAACGAGGCTCACTTGGAAACACAGCTAAGAATTACAGGAGAACCACCAACAACAGAACCAGAGCCAAATTAACACAACAAGCAGCACGTTTATGGATAATAAGGCAGCAGAGCCGGAATGTTCAGAGGATCCAGGAGAGGCTCCACTGATGATCAGATACAGAGTCAGAAGATCTGCTCATTTCTTTTGTCTTAATTTACAAAATAAGTAAGTAAAGAAATGAATAAAATCAGTTATTGGAGTGGGCTCTGTGTGCATTAATGAAACTGTACGTCACACTGTAATAATCATTTATGTGACCTTCTTGTGTTGTTCACTGAGAAATGTGCTGACTCTGCTAAAGTCAGTGTTAATTAGTGTGATGTTGCCAATTCTACTTTGTCTCTGATTGACTTTGCTAACAGTTGTGCAGATTACAGTGTCAGTTATTTGGTTTATTTTACTGCTGTTTGTTTTTGCTACAGTTTAAGTTCCTTTTCTGGGAGACACTGTTCACATCTGAGTGTTACTATATTAGCACTATGCTAACAGACAAGCTAGTCCTCAGTTAATGACTCAGTTTGCCAAGTGTGTTATCACTGTGTGTGCTTAGAGCACCCCCTGTTGGAATCTGCACTGTGGCATTAAATTCACCTTTCACTTTATTCTGTATCTTAGCACTTTTTTTAAAAGAATTAGTAAAAGTAAAAAATATCCAGATTGTTCTATTAACATGTAGTTCTTTATAAATTATTAATTTTTGTAAACAGCACATTTTGTACCCAATATTTATGTTTGTTTTCTGATTTACAAAAACCACACTCACACCCCTACACATAAAGCTTCCTCAACCTGGGACCAGCCATCAAGGTGGATCTACGTGGTGCCAAAAGGTATCAGCTACCACTTCCTACACAGTGCTGTGCTTTAGTGTCTACTGTGAGAAAAGGTGAACTCGCTGTCAGAGAACTTATTCCGGTCTTATGTCATTATTCACACACACAAACACACAAAGCAGGGTTTCAATCAAACAGCGTTTTTATTCACTTAATGGTGTTTACAAATGAGTAAGGTGCTTAAAATACTGGGCCAATGAAAGAAAGAAACAAAACAAAACCGAACAGAAGAGTTAGGCAAACGGGACTCAAAGAAAACTAACCCCGGAATACTGCAGCAGGGAGTATGAAAGGGGGGATCTAACCCTTGCCTAACTGAGCAGCAAAGAAACCACAGCCATACTGGGCCAAAGATCTCATCCGGAGCCCGTCTGCGTCGAGGTGTGTCCTGCTCCAGCTGGGTAGCCTCCCTCCTATAGTATGGCAAGCCAAGAGAATCAGAATTCATCACGCTATGTTTAAACACGCCATCCAGAGTGGCAGTTATGGGTTTTCTTTTCGCCATCAGTTAAACGCGAGGCACCGCCAGGCGTTTTAGAACGTCTGCCGGCAGCAGGCACTTAATTAACGCCACCACACGTCTCATAAGCAGAAATGATCCTCTCCTTCCCCAACAGGTTCAGTCCCGCTGTCACTGTCAAGATTTAACTTTCTCAAATGGCGTTGACTCCAGAGGGGGAAGAGGCGGCAGGGTCGTGTACAGCGACTGGGCATAGACTGGAGCTCCAGGGGCATGGTGCAGCGGCGGTTCTTTGATGTTCAGCAGGTGATGCAGCGAACACTCCCACCCAGAATTGACAACAGGATGACACCAGGCGCACGCTCTTCTTCAAACCAATCATTGTCAGGTATAAGATAATGCAGCCCACACAGGTGATGATGACAGGACGTCAGGTCGGTCACGCAAAGTTCTTTAGTGCGCTCGCTACATTGCTGTGTGGCTCTTGATGGTGTCTACATCAGATTCATAATGTTTGTTTAAACCCCCTTTGAGCTCTTGAGTGTGTGGATTCTGTTCTTGCCTAAGAATAAATCTCAAATAAAAAAACACTGGTGAATGTCAGAATCTTTGTGAAAACTGCCTAAGTGGGTTTTAAAAAGACATTTCTTCTTAAGAACAGTTGGTGAATAAGGCCCAGATTTTCTAGCATAGACTGGCACTTTCTTGGGTCGGTCAGTATTCTCTTCTTCTTTTTCTTCCAAACTTTAACTGACTCTCAGCCTTTGGCGTCTTTGTTTGATCGGTTTTAAGGACAACCCCCTTCAAGGTAGAATCAGGGACTTGATAGGTTTGTCTGGCGTCTAGTCAGACTAAATATTCATTGTCTGGTATCCTGATTGGCTTGAAGTTTACTTATCAACTCAATGTCATAGAGAACTCCTTTATTTCTTCATTTCTAGTTAAGTCTAGATTCATTAACAGAATAAAAATGGTCAACATGTGTCAGCTACATTGCCAGTTTGATGCGCTATACTGAAACAATAAATAAGGGAAGATCAGGAGAGACCCAACAGGGGAACACTTGAATATACATCTCCTGACAGGGCATTAAAAAGAAAAGAGGGTAAAAAAAGAAAGAGAGAAGAAAATAGAATATAGAGAATGAACATAGAAAATAACACAAGAAAGAGATGGAGAGAAAATGAAAATTACAAGAAGGGAAATGAGAAAGGTGAAAGTTTGTTTGTGAGTGAAATAGAAGCAAAGAACAAAAGAAAACAAAAGAAAAAAGAGAGACAAAAAGAGTAAAAGAAGGCTAAAAAAAAGATTACAAGGCAGAGAGCGAGCCGCCAGATCTGTTACATCAGCTAACAGACACCTGCGCTGTCTAGCATCACATTGTGTGATGGGGGGCATCTTACCCACCCAGGGAGAGGGAGGCCAATTGTGCTCTCTTGGACACCCGGCTGTAGCATCACCAGGGATTGAACTCATGATCTCCTGATGACAGGGCCAACGCTTAGACGGTTGTGCAGTTTGGGACAGAGCCATAGCAAGTCAAACTAGCAAGCTAGCTTGTTAGCATTACATCAGAGTTCATCAACCACCTTTATAATAAAAGAAAAGAAAACTTGTATTTCTTTTTAGCAAACTCCCTTCATGAAGCTCCCAAAGAACAAAACACAAAAGCAAACTGTGCATAAACATTAGAGGTAATGTTCAGTAGGGCAAAAGATGTATGAGTAGCGTTAGCTACCAGCTAATATTTAGGTCAGCCAGCATTATCTAGCTAGCTACACTAAAAGCATTTAACTTTAAAATGTAGCCCAACACCAATTACACTGTACGTACACTCTTCTTCTTACATAATACAGTCTTTGCCCATAAAGGCACAATTTTAACCAGCCAAATGACACTTAAAATATTGGTCTCCCAGCAAACCAAAACTAAGGTTGGGCTGCTAGCTAGCTAACACCAGCAGGCTAATGTTATGTGATTTTCCATATTTGGATTAAAGTTAACCAAGCCTTACGGTAACTTTACAAAATAACTGATGGATAAAACAATTAGTTCTGTTTTAATATATTTTCTAGCCATTTTCACTAAATGACAACTTCACTCACCTTTACCAACTGCAGTGCTTCTGTCTCAGAGGGATTAAGATAAAAGGGCACAAAATGATTAAAAACTTTAATTTTCAATCCCACATTTTGGTTTAACTCAAATATAACCCAAATTCCAAAATAGTTGGGGTGCTGTGTAAAATGTAAAAAAAAATTTTGGAATTGGGGTTGTAAATGAAAACAGCATAATTTTAAATACATCCCATGTATTACACAACTATTTTAAATAAAGGGAATGTTTTTGATGATTTCGTACACTCAAATTGGCAGTTGAATCAACGTAATGCAGTTTAGTTTAGTCTGTTGCCATGGCAACTTTGAAACCACACACATTCAAAAATGAAACTGCACTGCTGTTGGTTTTTAATCGTTTATCTCTCATTAAAGTTACTCAACACATGTAACTGATTGAAACTCAGTAAGCTGTGTTGTTTAAATGAAATACAGTAACATGTTTGTTTTGTTTACATGATCTTGATGGGTAAAACTTATTTATTTCCCATTGGCTCCTGGTCTTTCTTTCCATTTGTTTTACTCACCATCAACGTGTTTTCACTTGTGTTTTATGCAGGCCTTATGCTAACCATGCACTAGAAGACTTTGACAAGACTTTGAAAAAACTTTTGGAAGACTAAAGTCTGACACCCTCTCACATCTAAGGAAAATGTCAGTTTTAGTCACAGACTATGATTTTGCAAAGACTAGGAATCTTGCAGTGTCACTATTTGCAAGACTGCAACTAGATTTTTGAGATTATTCCCCATCATGCACCTGGTGGAAATTTACAAGCACACATACACACACACACACACACACATACATCTTCAAAGCCGCTTCTCCTTCTGGGTCGCAGGGGGTGCTAGAGCACCTCCTGCATCGGGCGGAAGGCAGGATACACCCTGGACAGGTCGCCAGTCCATCACAGGGAAGACAGACAGACATACACATTCACACCTAGGGGCAATTTACCATGTCTAATTGGCCTGACTGCATGTCTTTGGACTGTGGGAGGAAACCCACTCAGACACGGGGAGAACACGCCAACTCCATACAGAAAGGACCCTGGTCGCCCGGCCGGGGAATCGAACCCGGGCCCTTCTTGCTTTGAGGCAACAGCGCCACTGTGACGCCACCATGCCGCCCCCAATTTACAAGCAGATAAATACTTTTCCTTCTACTCTGCAGTGGTACAGACATGGCCGCAACTAGGTATGAGGACACCAAGGTCTGGACCTTAGTAGTTTCAGATGATTTTTTTTTTTTTCACTTTGCTCCATTCATGAGATTAAAACAGAAACAGTCCATTATGATAACACAGTAGTCCAATCAGGGGCGCAGCCACAGTATCACAGGCCACCCATTCAAATAGGGACAGGTTATTATGCCTCATTTTTCTATATGAAATTTTATTTGTTCTCTGTGAGCGCTGTCACTGAATAATGGGCAATCAAAATCTGCCAAGCTCCGTGTTATTTTCTCAACCCTCCAGTCGCTGCTTATTAATTGTTGCTGTGTGCTGTGGTTCAGCCATAGATTTAACCGATCTGTTTATCTCTGTATGAGACGCTAGACAGCCCAGAGAACCAGAGTAACTTTGACTTCTTGAGATGTTCAGGTATGCAGCACACATGCTATAGGCTAACAAATAACATTGCTATGGCAAAAATGTAGCTAGCTGAGAGTTTATCAGCACAATTAACATATTAAGATTGTAAAATGCAAACCCTATATTTAATTTTTTATTTGGACTACTCGTTATGTTGCTGGCTAAACCAGCATGCTTCAGTCTAGCTCCAAACTAGCTTCTTAAGACGGCCATCCTGACCACCTCACACTAAACGATCGAGATGACACGAGCACAACTCTAGCAAAACTCATGCTTTTATTCCAACATTGGAAATTTATCTGCAACAGCGAAATCACTTGAAAAGTTATTTGTTGTAAGGCCGGCATTAACAAAATGGCTTTTCAAGTGATTTCACTGTTGCAGACAAATTTCCAATGTCGCGATGAAGTCCTGAGAGTCTTGCTGGGGTTGTGTCATGCTCAAGTCATCTCGATCATTTAGTGTAAGGTCAAGTCAGACCTTTTCTGGTCTTGCTGCGACAAAATCAACCATGTTTAGTATGATCGTAAGTTTTAAGTCTTGGCTCATGCAAATAGTGATGTGCAAAGCACACCCCTGAGAGCAAGCAGGTGAGTGCATGCACGTGGTGCGACAGACAGAGGGAGAGAAAGAGTGCAAGGGAGAAAATGCATGCAAATAGCATTATTGAAGAAGCATTGTTAATTTTTTGATTTTCCCAGCAGTCATCGGTTGGAAGGCAGGATACACCCTGGACAGGTCACCAGTCCATCGCAGGGCAGACACATACATTCATACACACACATTCACATCTAGGGGCAATTTAGCATTGTCCAAAAAAATCTAGCTTCTGCCTGGCGAAATAGTGACCTTGCAAGATCCCCAGTCTTTGCAAAGTCATAGTCTGACTAAAAACTGTAACTTTATCTCTAGATGTGAAAGGGTGTCAGACTTTAGTCTTTAAAAAGTCTTTTTTAAAGTCTTCTAGTGGAGGGCTAGCATTACTCAGCTACCTGACCTGTGCTGCTGGCAAAAAGGGTGAGTTGTCGCTCTCTTTGCTGCTGAGTGCTGGTCTGAGCTGGTGGTTGACCATGTTCACACTCAGGGTTATTCCTTCAGTGTTTGGCAAGGTGGCCATTGTCACTTTGTCAGGCGAAGTTTCTTGATTAGATAATAAAATGTATAATTACATCGGAATTTTAGGTTTAACTAACTCAAAAAGTAAATATAGAATAATTAGTATTTATGAGTGCACAAACATGTGTTCATGTTAATCCAACACAAAATTACAGTGAACTTAAAAACAATGAACAGTTTAAGAATTTAAAATAGCCCAGTCTGCCACACCAGCTTTGGTCAAAAGATGTGCCTTTTAAAAATGAGACTGCAACAGAGTAGAGTATGTCATTTTCTACCCATTTCCAAAACCAAAGACAAATTTACAAAACATTGGCTTGTGTTTAAAGTCTTTGCTGTGTGATTTTGGTACTTACAATTCTCATTTACTACAAATGCTAAAATGGCTATGTCAAAATATCAAAGCTAATGTCAACTTCTACACATAAAGGCATCAAAGGTAAGATATAAACAATACATAAACATTTTCATCATGCCCGCTGAGGCGGTACAGGTAAGATATTTTGATAGCCTAAATCACCGTATCAGAAAACCCTACCAGCAGGAAAACTGAAGATAGGATATTTTGATAGCCTAAATCACCTTATCAGAAAATGCTACCAGCAGTAGAACTGTAGACAGGATATTTTGATAGCCTAAATCACCAAATCAGAGGGTAAGTAATAAGATTTAGCTGAGTCTGTATAATACACCTGAAGTAAAGATGAATTAATATTACAAACTATTACTTCTGACCTATTAGACATGCTTGAAACACACACACACACACACACACACACACACACACACACACAGACACACACACACACACACAACCACTTATCCTTCTCTGTCACAGGATATTTTACACACAGTACATGAGAAAAGATAAAATATGGTTGCTGATGTTTTGCATTTGTTAAATGTTTGCTCAGTGGTCAGGGGGTTGTATGGATAGTTCACTACATAAATCTGTACTAATCAGACTTGTGTGTTGTGTGAATGTGCCACCCTGATAGAACTCCCTGCCACCCCTGGTAAAACATTCATATCTGCCACTTTTAGCCAACATCTTTCCTTCTGACAAGGATGTTTAAATACCTTACTGACATCACGCACACATAGGACCCAGTGCTGACAGTGTCACATGGTGGGTTGTTGTGATTTTAAAGATCTTCATGGTGATCCTAGTGGTCCACATTAAAACATTTAACTTATCTTTTCTTTTTTAATGCAATCGTGTTGGTAAGGAATGACACTGACTTCCATCAAAAGAGAAAAACAAGCAGTGTTTTTTTATGTGTAAGTGACAGAAAGAAAGAAAGAAAGAAAGAAAGAAAGAAAGAAACATTCTCACCTGTAAGAACAGAACGTCCTCAGCTTCCATTTCCTTCTCTATGTTTCTGATTGTGTCTGAAAGAGATGATATTTCTCCATTCATCTCCTCAATCTTCCTCCTCATCATCTGACTCTTCTGCTCCTCTTCCTCCTTCAGTGCAGCTATCCTTGCTGCTTCTTCATCTCTTAGAAACTGGTGAAGCTTCTCAAACTCCTCCTTTATCTGCCTCTCTGTGTGCTGGGCCTGCGTCTGGAATGAGAGACCATTAGGAAACACAAACTCTAACAGATGATCTACAAGCATTTACCACCTAGAGGAGAAGTGGACACTCATCAGAAACATGACCTCAGCAACATGTTTCACAATTCAAGATGATGTCTCACCTTAATGTGAGCTGCTGTTTGGTCATAGTCTTGTTTAGCTTCCTCTAAGACTTTCAGGTTCTTCTGTAGAGGCTCCAAAGCAGACTTGAGTTTATTCTGAAATTAAATAGCAGTTCAGCTGAGTGCATTCTCCACACTGTATAATACTTTGCATATGTGAATTTTCAGGGTCCCTTGAAGTGCAACTGTGCAGAAGAAAATGTCAGCTTTGCTGTCTCTCCCAAACAGCCTTTTCAGTGACTTCAGATAGAAAGTTTGATTTTATAGTGAATAAAATAACAGCAGACAGTTATTCTAATTTGATCATTCTAATGAATCTCAGATGAACTCTTATGGTGTAACATTAACTCTGAAAAACACACTCACCGACAGACTTCATCTGACCTGTTCAACATACAAAACAGTAAAATCTGGTACTCAGAAACTTCAGAACTCACTATTACAAAAAGGTGTTAGACCAACTTTCCTACCTTAAAATCAGTCACAGCTTCATTTATTGGACAGCATTTGTGATTGTAATGTGTCTTTGACAGATGACACACCACACACACAGGCTGCTGATCATCCAGACAGAAGAGTTTGAGTTTCTCATTGTGCAGACTGCAGAGCACCTCAGACCCTGCTGAAGATCTCTGACTCCTGCTCTCTAGAAAAGACTCAAAACTTTTAGATTCCATTTTCTTCATCAGCTGCTGGTCTCCTTCTAATGGTTTCTCTTGTCCAGGTGTCTCTTTCAGTTTATAGATTTCTGTACTGAATGCAGTAGCAGTGTTCAGCACTGTAGTCTTTTATCTGACTGTCTTCAGAAAGATAGTTTAATAATGTAAGCTGTTAGATCAGAGCTTGTGTCTCTCTGTCAGGGAGATGGATTGAGGATGGACAGTGTGAGGTTCAGTTTCCTCCAGCAGGTAGTCTGTGTAGGAGAGGAGGAGCACTGAAAGGGAGGAGCTGAACACGTGCAGAATTTTCATTTTCGTCTTCTGACTGTTTGTTATCTCAGTCTTAAATCAGTCTAAAGATCAGTCTTAAGCCAGTGTAAAGATTCGGGGCTCAGTCCAGTTCACTGTAGGGTTGTTTTATTCTCCCCAAGATTTTTTTTTTATTCAACCGGTAAAATGTGCAGTTTTTGCTTTATACATCTACACATCAAACATGCAGGAATTCAGAATTGACCATTGGAGTGTCTTGTGAACAAAATTTGGGGGAACAAACAAGAAAAGAGTGAAACACTTATAAAATAGAATTTATTAAAATAGAAAATAAAATGTCAAAAACACCGAGGCACGCCCTTCGCTACCCTTGGGCTCAAGGAGGATACTGGAGGCAGGAAGAATGTTTTCTTTAATGTTCACTCACCAAGCTAAGACAAAACTAAACCAAACAACCAAATCAAAGCTGGCAACTTTTCAGTGGGTAAGGTTGGCTTTTCAGTCCTTTATCACTAAAGCTTTTCAGCTCTTCAGTCCTCTTTTGCACACCACATTCTCCCATCACCCAACTGAGCTCCCGAAGGGGAGGGGGAAGAAGGGCTCTGGCCCTCCTTGGAGCTGGGACTGGAGGCTTAAGGGGTGGTGAGAGGGGGGCTCTTGCCCCCACGTACTCCGAGGGCTGCCGCTTCGCCAGCAGGCTCCTGACCATCTGACAGGTTGCCACCTGCTGGTCCTCAAGCTGCTTCCAGTGCTTTTCAGCATCTAGGAAGACAGCCTGCAGCTCCCACCAGTCGGCCTGGTGCAGATGGACCAGGGTCATGATGGCCTCTTGTTCTGCCACAGAGACTCCCTCGGTGTGTTGGTGTCCTCCTCCTGGGTTTTGGCACCAATGTAGCACGCCCTGCGCTACCCCTGCTCGTCCCTCTCTCTGTTCTCTCTCTGCTCTTTTTAAAAGGTGGACCCAAAGTTTTATTACACACTTCTATAACCTAAGAATAGCTCCACCAGTTTGCACTGAAGTCCCTGTAGTTACTGAATAATGAACATTAGTAAGTAATAAGCCTGGGATTTTAATGGGTTAACTGTTCTAAGTAGTTATATTCCACAGTGTGTTGGAATGTTATCCCACCAAAGATACCGAAGTGGAATACACCGAAGTGGAATACTGATGTGTGTAATCTGTTTTTTGTTTGTTTGTTTGATTGTTTGTTCTATTCATAACATTGGCTTTTTTGATGTTGATGTCTATTGCCCAATTTTGGTAATATTTTCCTAGTAGGGTTAGGTGTTGTTGCAAGGCTTGTACAGTAGGAACTAGCTAGTTAGTGTTAGTAGTTTAATATTGCTAGTCGGAGCTACATTGTTTAGTTATATTTGGTAGGAAGGTTGGAGTTTACAGTAGTCTGAGAAGCAGGTTTCCAAAATCAGACTGGACGGCGTTGAACCTGGCAGTAAAGTGCTGCACAGAGGCAGCTGATATGTGCAGGTAAAAGGACAGGAATGCCCACATAGCACACATATATCAGTCTGCTGGTGTGCTGACAGTGCTGACTGTATGCCACTGCTAATATCTGTTTGAGAGGTGCACTTTATACCCCTCAAACAGATATTAAGTGCACATATGCTATTTTGGAAAATAAACTACAACAAATATTACAAACTACTGAGATAGAAAATGATTAATAATTAAGTATAAAATGATTTTGTTGAAAATGGTGCTGCTGATACTGTGCTAGAGTAAAATGACTTACGAAACTAATTTACAAAGGACAACAAAAGAAAAAAATAAGAAAAAAATAAATACACTGGACTGTGAGTAGAAAATGAGTAATGTAAAGTGGAGTGTTATCTGACAATAGGAGTAGGAATTGGTGTTATTTATTCAGAGCAGGTATTGGTTGCATTCATTTAGAGTGGGCAATGATTGCAATCATGTAGAACAGGCACTGGTTGGGTTCATTCAGAATGGGCATTGGATGGATTCATTCAGGGCGGGCATTGGTTGGGTTATTTCAGAGTGGACATTGGTTGGATTCATTCAGAGTAGACATTGTTCGGATTCATTCAGAGTGGACATTGGTTGGGTTAATTCAGAGTAGACATTGGTTGGGTTCATTCAGAGTGGGCATTGGTTAGATTCATTCAGAGTGGGCATTTGTTGGGTTCATTCAGAGTTGGCATTGGTTGGGTTCATTCAGAGGGGGCATTGGTTGGGTTAATTCAGAGTAGACATTGGTTGGGTTCATTCAGAGTGGACATTGGTTGGATTCATTCAGAGTGGGCATTGGTTAGATTCATTCAGAGTGGGCATTTGTTGGGTTCATTCAGAGCGGGCATTGGGTGGATTCATTCAGAGCATGCATTGGTTGGATTCATTCAAAGTGGGCAATGGGTGGATTCATTCAGAGGGGGCATTGGTTGGATTCATTCAAAGTGGGCAATGGGTGGATTCATTCAGAGGGGGCATTGGTTGGATTCATTCAAAGTGGGCAATGGGTGGATTCATTCATTTAAAGACTAATTGACACCTGGTCTTGAGTTTCGGTTTTGATTCTGTCTTGCATTCATTTGGACTCGGTGTTGACCTGGTCTTGCTCTCACAGGTGACCGTGAATTTCCCATTTTCACGAAGTAGAATTAACAGTATTTGTAAAGACTTGCCCCCTTACTGTGTTTAAGCAGAGCAAAAAGGTGCCAAAGAATGGGTAATTTCTCAGTGCTAAAGTTAATGGCGATATGGGGCTTTATGAGATTATAAATGTTGGAAAACCATATTACCATATAAATTTATGTGAACTAAGAACATGTATTGACCAATAGTTTTATACAGTTTATACAGAGGTCTCAAACGAGTAATTGGCAACCTCGGGCTAGTCCACATGTTTTTCTATTCTAATTCTTGAGCCAGGTAATCAGTGCATATTAAGAAGTAGATATTGCTTGCTTACTTGCTGTAAATAATGTTTTGAATTTAAAAGTGGAATATTATGAACAGAATACAACCACTTATTTCTGATTATCATATTGTGTTTTCATTACATACAATGTTCAGGTAAATTTAACAACAATAAGTTGTTAATGTTAGATTACAGATGTTTATTGATCAGGGGTCAAGACTGCAAAGTGATCAATTAAAGAATTGTAAAAAATGCTGGAAAATGCCTGGGTTTCTGGTCTTTTCGGTGCTGGTGTTATGATTCTAAATCTTTTCTTTAAATATTTAAATTGCTTTAGTACAAACATGACACCCAGCTCACGTGTAGTTGATGTACAGACAGTAGAATAAGGACATCAGATGAGAGGGAAAGAGAAAATTTGCTCAGAATAACTAATTCAGCAACAGGTCAGTCTTTAGACAGCTCTACTCACCTGAGGTCTTAGCTAGCTGCTACTACTGGAGGCTGTTTCCCTTTATCAGGAAATATCACTTTATTCCTCCACTAACCAAGATCATCTCCGTTATTGATTTTTAGACTCTAACCAATTCTAACAATGGCATGTTTGGCATTTGATTACAAAAATAGCCCTGCTTCTGCTTCCCAATGTATCTATCTTAGAACTGATTTTACACAAACAGAACCAACAGAACAGTCTTTAATCATGCGGAACTCTTTCGTGCATACCAACTTACATTTGTAGTTTCTGTTCCGGCCGATTATCACTAAGCTTTAACTTCAAGCTTAAGACTGTGTGTGTCTTACTGATATATAAGACCTACAGTCTTGTACATCAATCTATTGACAATGCAAAGCCAATTTTATGCAATACATATATACATATCGCTGCTGTCGGAACAAAACCTTCTATCTCCAAAATGGTAACTTTACAGGAGAAGGAAAAAACATATTGTACTTTTAATGTAAGTTAATGGAAGCAGAATTTTTCCAAGTCATTTGGGGTCATTTATTTTGATCCATTCATACAATGTAAAGGGCAACAGGCATTTTCAAATTATTTCAAAAACTGAAAAATGTCAAAAATGGAGATACAAGGTTTTGTTCTGACAGCAGTGATATACACATACAATACATACATATACAATTTATTTTTGTTATACACTGAAGACATTTGGGTTCTTTCAGTTGTTGTTTGTTTTGGGGGGACTTCTCCTTCGGTCTCCTCTTCAAGAAGTGAAATGCATGCTCTATTGGGTTAAAGTCTCATTTCTCTGTAAATTGGCAGACAGAATGTCCCTGAAGGCTTCTGAATTTATTCTGCTGCCCATTTCAGAAGCAGCCATTCAAGGCCAAGCCTTGACACTACCTCCACTGTGCTTAACTATGAGCTTGTATATTTTGGATCATGAGCAGACACTTTCCCACACTTTGTCAAATACACTTGGCAGTAGGTAAAGATGAAATAAGAGAGAATTTCAGAACTGGACAGTGTAAATCTAAATACTCTTTTCATACAGAATATTAATTGATGTGTATATAAACCAAATTATTATTAACTTTCACATTACATCTAACCAAGAAGAAGACTCCTGTTACTGTCCCTGGAAAAATTTCTTCTAATAGTGGAAAATGTTCTGACTCTCCTGATCCTCCTGGGGAGTGATACTCTTGGGTTTGTAAATTCAGTAGTTATTAAAAAACTGTAGGATAGTGATGAAGTTCCCCAGAGACCTTGTTCAGCAGTACTAATCCCCTGATAATGCAGGACCATCCAGGACCAGCAAGAGGAAGCAAATTTTCAAATGGATTCAAACAAATATCTATATATTTTCTCATTATTAATAAAGTGCAGCTGCTTTAAAAATCTGTGCACATTAATTTCAGGGAGTGAATCAATGTCTCTCGCAGCTCCACCATCCATGTGATCTTTAACTACTATTTTAAAAGATCTTTTCACTGTCTACAGTATTACCATCCACACTGTTTAAAATGACTATTAAAATGTCGCATGCTCTCTGTGGAGTGATTAAGAGATGCTGCAGGAGGTTAAATCTGGACTTTAAGTGTTAAAGTGCAGGTTCTGAATAAGGGTGTATGCAGCAAAGCATTGCTAACTCTTCCCAGCAGACCAGAAAATATCAAATTATGGAGAGAAGCAGATTTGTTGGCAGTTTCTTCGCCAGCTTCTCACTTGAATTTTTTGTTCCACCTTAAATTGTGCCACAGTTAGCTAGCACCTGCTGCACCATTTAAGGTGGAACATACAGATATATACAGACATACAGGCATGGAAACAGCCAAAGTGCATACAGACATAAACAGGGAGTGGCCAGTGAAAACTGTTATATCTGTTTATGTGGTTCTGAGACTTAAAGTCTGACACTTTCAAGAATGCAACACAACTTGTTTAAATAATGCAGTAAGACTTGTTTAAAGAATGCAGCACAAATCATTCTCACCTGAAGGTAAAAGGTGTTTGGATAAAGATCAGTGTAACACAGCAGAGAGAGATAAGCATCCACAAGAACATAACTCAGTGAGTATCTTGATTAGAGGAATCAGATTGAGAGCTTCACTTATAGTTGCTCAAAAATAAATATGAAAATCTGGTGGAGTCAAGTGAGCAAATGGTTCGTAAGTAGGAATGTAAGTTTGCAGGTTATTAACAGGTCATGTTTAAAATCACCTGGCATTCCCAAAATAAATAATATGAAAAGACAAAAAAAGAGATGCTCCTTTTAAAGATTTTTAGCCACTGTTCTAGTTTATTTCTCCCTAACTGTACTTATTTATTTGTACTTACGTAACCATATTATTACAGTTAAAGACAAAAAAGGAATTCAACATGACAGAGCTGTCTTTGTTATGCATACAATGAACCTCAAGCAGTTTTATCACACATCCGAATGTTGAAGGAAAACTCTTCCATTTCAACAACAAACCAGAACAGAAATATACACCATTACGTGTGACTTTGGCTCTGATAAGGCTTAGTCTTCTGGTACACCAAAGAGGCCAATGTGCTTTATTTATAAAAGCTCAGAATGTATTTTAGACTGGACAAGAACAGAATGTGTGGAACAGAGTCGTAAAAGCTGCTTATATTTAATGTCGGGTTTAAGTTTGAAAGAAAATGATTAGCTGTGAATATGATGGTCTGAGCAATGACTGAGAGACGGTGCAGGAGGTTAAATCTGGACTTTAAGTGTTAAAGTGCAGGTTCTGGAATAGGGCTTATGCAGAAAAGTGTTGATAACTCTTCACAGCAGGCCAGAAAATATCAAATTATGGAGAGAATTCACTGAATCAGCACCGACTACAGTCACTGCAACAAAGTCGAAGTTAGCAACTTCCTTGTCAGCTTCTCACTTATATTTTTCATTCCACCTTAAATTATGCCACAGTTGGTGGGCACCTGAATATGTTATAGCATTTAAGCTGGAATGTAGGGACACATACAGACATGAAAACAGCCAAAGTACATACAGGCGTAAACTGCAAGTGGCCAGTGCGAAACTGTTATATCTTTATGAACAAATGTCCTTCTGAGACTTAAAGTCTGGGACTTTAAAGAATGCAACACAACTTGTTGAAATAATGCAGCAATACTTGTTAGAAGAATGCAGCAGAAATGTTTCTTGCCTGAAGGTGGAATGTATACATATAAAGAACAGTGCAACTCAGCAGACAGAGATAAGCATCCACAAAAACATGACTCAGTATGACCAGGCAGGAGGGTGGTGATTAGAAGGATCACAGTGAGAGCTCTTAATTATAGCTGTTTAAAAATCTATATGAACATTTGTTAGAGCCATGTGAACAAATGCTTTGTAAGTAAGAAAGTAAGTTTGTATGTTATTCATAGAACATATTGAAACTCACTTGACATGGACAAAATAAATATGAAAAAGCAAAGACGCTCTAACAATTTTCTTTTTAGTGCTATAATAGCAAATTAGCTGCTGCTCTAGTTTATTTCCTCTCAATGTTATTATAATAAAATATAAAATCTGTGCACATTAATTTCAGGGAGTGAATCAATGTCTCTCACACCTCCAGCATCCATATGATCTTTAACTACTAATTTAAAAGATCGTTTTACTTTTCAACCCATAGAAAAGAGATACTCCAGAAGCTACTACCTGATCAATATACCTGCAAGCAAAAAAATACAAATAATGCAATACGGACCAAAATACAACAAAGAAACAGAGACTATACCCAACAAATACAGCAAAAATTCAAAGGCCATAGATTAAAGGAAGCTAGATAATGACCTAGGTGCTTCTGGGCCCTTGTGCCAACAAAAGGCCTAGATTAAAACAAATAGAAAAAAAATAACAAACGTTTTTTTTCCCCCTTCTGTTAAGGTCACAATAACTTCAAGATACTATAACCAATACAAAGACAGAAAACTGTTTAAGGTCCCAGAAACATATACTGTGATACTGTGACCAGTACAAGTGCTGAATATTTGATCGGGAATGGTGTGCTTGTTTTCATATGATTTTCATACAATTATCATTAAATTACATTTTTTCTCCCTAGGAATGAAATGGGGCAAAAATTTGTGCACCCAACTTATATCACAATCATACTAGTCCATTAGCAACACCCTATTAACAATATATAGTTAATTTACAATGTATGTTGACAAATATGAAGGACCACATTTGCCAAAATGAATAAAAATAATTAGTATATATGTATGAATTAAAATAATTAAAAATAAATGACTTAGCAAATTAATATATGAATTAGAATTGCAATGAATAATGATGATAAATCTAAAAATAAATAAATATAAAGAAAAATAATATATTAATAAATAATACCTTACATACATTTATGTCTGCATTTATTAATGTCTATTTAGTAATTTCCCCTTCTCACTAATTTTTGTATTCATTTTTTAGTTATTTATATGTTTCTATATTAACATTTATCCATCCATCCATCATCTAAACCGCTTATCCTTCTGGGTTGCGGTGGGGTGCTGGAGCCTATCCCAGCTGTCATTGGGCGGAAGGCAGGATACACCCTGGACAGATCACCAGTCCATCACAGGGCAGACAGACAGACATACACATTCACACACACTCACACCTAGGGGCAATTCAGACCGCATGTTTTAGGACTGTGGGAGGAAACCAGAGTACCCAGAGGAAACCCACGCAGACACGGGGAGAACACGCAAACTCCACACAGAAATGACCCTGGTCGCCCGGCTGGGAAACGAACCCAGGCCATTCTTGCTGTGAGGCGACAGCGCTACCCACTGCGCCACCATGCCGCCCTTAACATTTATCTTTTACATTCATTTATTTCAATAACTATCCATTTCTTTATTTATATCCCTATTTATTTATTTCTGTATTTCCTTGTCCTTATTCCAATAAAGGGTCTGTCAATCAATTATGTCACCTTGTCTTAATATTCCTATTGGTTGATCGATATCAGATTCTGTAGATCAATTGTTCATGTCTTGCTCGATCAGCGGTAACTAAGGACAACACAGTACAGTAATGGCTGTTTACATGCAGCAGACAGCCAGAGATCTGAGACTCTTGGCTGATCTGGCTGAAAATGCAGGTACAGATTATTTACTGTTTTGTCTGGAGGCTGTGGGGACAGCATATGTGTGAATGGTGCTGCACTTTGCCAAAATAGATTTTGACAAGTTGATCCTTACCTCAGATGATGTCACAGGTCAAGAAACCAGAGAGCTGATCATTTTATGTGGTACATATTATTATAGTCTAAATGACATATTTTGTTTGGCTTTTAATTGCAATAAAGTGATGTTTCAGGTGACAAGTGCCACAGCTAAAGACCCACCCAACCTTACCAATGACATATTATCCTGTGGATATATAGGTGTTGCATCTATAGGCAAAAAGGAGCAAAATATAAGGTTTGTGCATCAGTTTCTATTTAAAAATATGAAACATGATTATTCTAAACTTTTCATTCTTGTTAATAACAACCTCTAGGTAAAAATGTATTTCATATTTTAATGGAACTTTCCAAAGGCCAAGCCAGAAGATACAAATATATATATATATATACAGGTTGATTCAAAAAGATTCATCCAATTGCGAAATTATTTATTTCACTTGCAGTAATAAAGTTTATTATGTAATTTTACAAGTGCCCAATATGACCCTCCTCCAGCTGTACGGACAACATCATCGCCCTAGTCAAATTCATCCCATACTCGATTGAGCATGTCGGGTGTCACTGTACTCACGGCTCTTTCAGTGCAATTTCGGAGATCATCCAGTGTTGTGGAACCAACGACGAACGCTCTGAGCTGTTGGAGGTTCACTGCTGATGGAAATCACGCTGCAAACTTATGACGGATTCACTCTTATTGAAGTGGAGAACGCAGAATGCTTTCTACTCAGGGGTCTCCATCTCCTCACAGACTGAAGGGAGCCATCTTCTGGTGACAGGCAGAAACTCTATGACCCCCTCTTTCAATTGGTATGTGATTGGTTCCGAGTCACCTAACGGTTGTAAAAATATGGCATCTTTGAAATCGGATGAATCTTTTTGAATCACCCTGTAGATAGATTACAACTGCTAATGCTTGCAATCGACAGTTCAGGTAATCAGCTACCAAGCCTTGGCCGCTGACGGATTTCCTGCTGTCATTATGAAGCGAGCAGAAATTCCAGAATCAAGCAAAAAAGTGAAAGGCGAGCTGAAAACAGTGAAGCTCAGGGCCCTTAACCCCTGGTGTGCTGCGTCTGAGGTGCACAGTTCTTGTTTCTCTGCTCTTGGTGTCACTCTTTTCACTTGGTTTTTTTGATTCTGTGCGCTCGTTTTTCTGACTTACTGGATTTAACTTTGTCTTTGCGCTCTCACATTAAAGACAGTAATCTCACTGCATATTGACAGACCTGTAATATGACCCTAAATGATCTGAGGAATCAACCCAAAGCCCCCACTGAGCCCACCCAGGGCCACAGAGATCAGCCTGTAATGCTGCAGTGATCACACAGTGTGTCTCTTGCTGTTCTGTCCTGTAGAACTAAAGCAGCAGGAGTGAATCAGAGGCACTAAACCCAAGAATGGAGCTCCACCAGAGCCGGTTTATGAGCAGCCTGGCCACTTCCTATTTCCCCCGTTATATCAAAAACAGGACTGCTAAACAGCAGAGGGCGCCCGCGAAGGAGTCCTCAATGAATGGGAGTACATTAAAAATGTTTAAGTATTTATAAACTATGTTTTGCTCAAACGCTCCATATCAAACCATTCATTTTGGACTCGCACGGGAGCGCCCTCTAGCGTTTGAGAAACCCCAAAGACATTTCAGAGTGGTAATTCTCCACCACTTGGTGCTACGTTCACCCAGATAGAGTTCACGCGACTAGTGAAATGAAACTTACAATATCAAAGCCCCTCCCCCAGGTAAGCGCGCGAGGATGCCTTTCACTAATTATGTCCAGTAGTGCTGATTCTAGATCAGTGCTTTTTCATTACGTAGTGTCTGTAAGGAGTGCAGCAGATCTGATCTTGGACCTCTGATCCTGTCCTGTTTCTGAGACGGCTTTGTGAACCAGAACAGCTTCTGAAACCACAGAATAGCAGCGATCAACGAGGAATTTAAACACAGGAGTCATGATTCTTTTTTTCTTTTCTTGGATAATCAATGCATAATCCACTGTATCTTCGATTTTTCATGAAATAAACATTTAAAATCGAAAAATAGAAACATGTTCTCACCTGAGAATACAAGTTGTATTAATTCACTGAAGATGCACTTTAGTGATTAAGGGACCATCTAAAAAGTACAATATGAAGGATGCTGTAAGTACAAAAGTACAATATGAAGGATGCTGTAAGTACAAAAGTACAATATGAAGGATGACTACATATCCCAATTGCCCCACTGTTAAATTCTAAGGGCTATCATTTCTCGGCCTAAGGCTATTATGCTATGCCTTCTAGAATTAAAAAGTAATTCCATTCCCAAATCTGCTTTTGGAAAACCTTGAAGTTTCCCAAACAGCCCCTGGTTGAATTTCAATATTCATTTGTAGCCTAAATGCTCTTGTAGCAATTAAATATATAAAAGTAAAGACTGATGTTATGCATGTGCGTCATGATGCATGTCTTTGTCATATTGTGTAAGTTATTAAGTCATTAATAAATATTAATTAAAGAAAGACACTAATTTAGGACTACCAATTTGTCTCATAGCAATACTTCTCCATATTTTATATATTTATTATGATTTCTAATATTCTACATAAAACAGGAATTGTTTTCTTTTTAACTAACGCAGTAACACATCTCCGCTCCTGGATGCCTCGATTATCAGTTCAATCAGGTGATCAGAAAAACAGAAAATCAATCATGCATATTCCTCAGAACTGAAATTAAGAACCACTAAAGTGATTAAAACAGTGCAAATTTCAAGTGACATATTTTTATATTATGACTTCATTTTCATATCCAGACTGACTTGATTACATATTTCAAAATGCCTCCACATAATCCACAAAGAACTGCACTTCAGTGATCCTCATAATCTACAGTTAGACATGGGTATGCAAACCTAGATGAACATCATTAAATGTTCTACTAATTCCTCTCTGCATCACTGCTCTCACATTTGGCCAAAGTTGGTGCTAAACCTTTACTTTAATTGATACATTTTCTAGTTTTTTCATTAAGACCAATCTTCTTTTTTGATTTTTATTCTATTTTGAATTCTGTGTTCTTTTCATGTATGTTGCAGGTAGTATTTCATAATTTTCTTGATTATGAAGAGCTCATAGAGTACTTTAACCATGCTTTATCTCAGTGTGCTGCATTTAATGTAGATATTTTCTGATATGAAACTCATGCTCAACAGGAGATTAGAGAAATAACTAAATCAGTCCATTCACTGAAGCCCAACAAAAGCAGAACAGTCTCAGTATGAATAAAGCTCTGTGTGGCCTCTGTTTAAATATGTGTCCTCTATGCAAATATATCTCGATATGCAGTAAAGCTGCTCTTCAGTCATGTTAATCAGTCGTGTACTGATTGGAGAAAGTGGTGGAGGATGCCAGATTGCAGCAGGAGCTACACTAAGAATGCTGTGCATAGATTTGAAATTTTATAGCTCTGCCTACAGATGCAGAAATGTTTACTAGTATAGAGCTTAATAAGAATCTATAGGTAACCTCAAATATTAATCTTATTTATAAATATAGTTATTTACATGTTGTTATTTGCCCAGCTGAGAACTCCACCAGATTCTCTTTCAGTTTCATGCACTAAAACAAAAAAAAAAGAAAGCAACAGTTTAGAGAGAGTTAAAGTCATGGTTTGGGCAAAAATCCCAGACGCTAGAAGTCAATATTCACCCAAATATTTTTAATTTTAGCAATGAAAGTGGTGCCGACTAAGCAGCATTAATTGACGGAACCATATTAGTCCCAAAACGGGGAAATTTCACCTCTGCAATCTAACCCATCCATGCAGTGAAACACCACATACACACTAGTGATCACACACTAGGGGGCAGTGAGCACACTTGCCTGGAGCAGTGGGAGCAGTTGGGGGTTAGGTGCCTTGCTCAAGGGCACTTCAGTCACGTACTGTCGGCTCAGGGGATCAAACTGGCAACCTTCCAGTCACAAGACTGGTTCCCTAACCTCCAGCCCACGGCTACCCCAAACAACCTGCAAAACAACCCAATACAGACCACTATTTTACAATAAACAACAATTTATTGCAATGTGTAGTGACAGGTGATATTTCAGAATGATGCTACCACCAAACAACCCTGCCACAAATAAATGTGTCAGGCTGAGATCACCAAAATGTGAACTGAGGAGGACCACAGGCCTCAGAGCACATTTAACTGCAGAACCAGAGAGAGAGAGGAAAAGTACAAGGTTGCCATCTAGTGTTGAACCACTGAACTGTCATTTCTGTGTTTGTTGTTGTAGGTAAGGCAGGTTTGCCCACAGGTTCGCCATGAACTGCGAAATAATAGGCAGACGGGATTAAATGTGTATTGCTGCGGTCATAGCAGGCATGCAACCAACAGGTAACTGTGAGAGGAGGGTGGGCTTCAGAAAGGGGCATGAATAAAATGTGCTGCAGGGGTGCGCTAAATCTATTTGCATATTGACCTCTTCCCTAAAACTTAATTAGGCCTAAATGACAGCAGCTTATCAATTAGGTCTGCTGAGGCTATATAGTCAAGCAGCATGAGGTAGGAAAAAGGAAACAAGCAGCATGGCTAACGCTAACAGTGTACAAAAGGTGCTAAAACATGTCAAACACAGCATCCTAAAACCAACAAAGGGTAAATCAGATATGTGAGCTGTTTTCTCTTGTAGTTGACCGTGAGGGTCAGCAGAGGTCATGTGCTCGGTGTGATAAATTCTCAGGACTTTTGCTGTTCAAAGGCCACAAGTCAGGTTCTTTAAATTTGAAACATCACTAATATGCTCAGAAAAAACTGCTGAGAAACCTAAATTGCCTGATGCCCTTAAAAGTGAAACCACCCAAAGGTGTGTAGATTTAGTTTGCTAGGACCTTTGACCATATGACCTGGTAGCTGACCATAGATTTCAACAATTGGCATAACATCTGCTAAACACTGCAGTAAAAATGGGAAAGTTTGCTGTTTATGATGTACTCCCTCATAAGATAAGATAATCCTTTATCAGTCCCACAACAGGGGAAATTCACAACAATCCACATAAATATCACAAATATCCAACAACAGTATCTCGGCATGTTACAGACAGCGCAACGTGTGACAAACTGTAGTGGAAGAAATATAACAGTGCATATCGACAGTTTGAAATGATATCAAGAGTACTTTTTGCGAAACCATTCAAACCTTGGTGTCTTTCCTTAGACCTTTAAAAGGTGCAACTAACGACTTGGAAACAGGTAGCACCCCAAGTTCATCTTCAGTTTTACCTTGGTCATGGAGGCTTATGGAACATCACTGGAACCATGTGTCGCAGTGAAGCCTCATAACAAACTGGATCATGACTGTGGTCTGTGTTTGTCATCCACCCTTCAGCTAACGCGCTGAACAGAATTCAGGGTTTCATACATCTTCATTGTCCACTGCAGGGATATTTTGGAGAGAATGAGAGACCCCCTTCTCGAACTTTCTCATTCTCAAGTTCCAGCCTCAAGTTCCATCAATGATTGTTCTTCTCGGCCTCCAGCACCTTGTCTTTCAGAGCGGTGTTTTCTTTAACAAGGCTGGTGAGTTGTTCATCTATGATTTTGACTTTGGTCTTGCGTTTGTCAGTCTCTCTCAACTTTAAACCCACCCATTTCACTACACTGGCAAATAATGCGGTATCATGCGTCAGCTCAGACTCAAAGTCTTCCATCTTGTTAGCTACAAAGATGGTTCCTCAAGGGTTTTCACTTTGTATATTTAAAATAATCAATCAAGACTACATGTGTTTTTAGCATGTTTACTAGGTTTATGTTCTAATCTTTATTAGTTTTGTTTTATTCACAGCCTTTCATTTCCTATAAATTAACTTTGTGTAAACCTTGTGTTTCTGATTATATTCTACACTACAGTAGTTTTCCTTTGGTCATAATTCTGTCCAATCATAAAGAAGATTATACTGATGAAGATCCAGTGAGTGGAGTCTGTGTAATGCAGGCAGTCTGTCAGTCCTAAAGACACTGTAAAGCTCTCACTCCCTCATATTTCTAAAGAGTCTTAATAATTCCAGCTCCATCCAAGCAGACAGTGATGGACTGCTTATGTAGAATCACCAATAAAAGTCCTCTGTACATCCATCCATCCATCATCTAAACCGCTTATCCTTCTGGGTCGCGGTGGGGTGCTGGAGCCTATCCCAGCTGTCACTGGGCGGAAGGCAGGACACACCCTGGACAGGTCGCCAGTCCATCGCAGGGCAGACAGACAGACATATACAATCACACACACATTCACACCTAGGGGCAATTCAGCATGTCCAATTGGCCTGACTGCATGTCTTTGGACTGTGGGAGGAAACCGGAGAACCCGGAGGAAACCCACGCAGACAAGGGGAGAACATGCAAACTCCACACAGAAAGGACCCCGGTCAGGAATCGAACCCAGGCCCTTCTTGCTGTGAGGCGACAGCGCTACCTATTGCGCCACCGTGCCGCCCCTTGGAGCTACATAGTGAGTGTGATAAATGGTCACTCTGTGTTTGGAGATTTATAAAATGTGCTTGTTCATTTGAGAGCAGAGACACTGTGTCCTGAATTGTGTGGAAGAAACTAAGAAAAGCTGTGAAAGAACGAATGAAAAACACTGTTTATCATGACTTTCAGTTACTAGTTAACAAACAGTTTAAACAGATAGAAGGCACATTTAAAATGACCTGAAGTGTGGTCAGATTATTAAACCAGTCAGTTTATTACACTTTTGTATTAAACTTTCAGGTTATTGCTTTATTCTTTACTTAATTAATAAAGTGAGTTATTAAAAGATTTAGTGTGTTATTACATTATGTGATTTACATTTTTCTCTATTCATTTTATAATGTAATAAACAGTGTATAATGTAATATCTCACCACATTATGTGTTAAAGTGTTATTTTATTATTGGAGGAGGATTTTATTACATTATCAGCAGTTTATTACATTATGTGTTTGTATAATATTTGTGTTATTACACTGTGTGTGTGTGTCAGTCTGTCTCTGGGTGTGTTTGGGTCACTGCTTTAGACTGATCTCCTCCATTTGATCTGCTGGATGATCTTTACATAATGCTGTGTGATAATATTCAATACACAACATGCATTCAGTTTATAATATAATGCAGTTTATTTCACACACTAAACTATTAATCTCTGAACCAAAGCAGAGTTTTAAAGATCTAATGATGGAGAAAAATGCAGGATGATAGAGAAATAAAATCTACACTGAAAATGAGTGAAATCTCACTCAAATAACGTTTCTAATGTAGTAATGATATCAGGAGTCACTCTATGACACTTTAAATCAGCATTTTATTTCCACACAGACATGTTAGGATGGAATGGTACAAACACATTATATAAAATATACATATAATGACATATTCTTATGATCATAATTCAGACACTCACTACCTGTATAAATGTTCATTCTAAGCAGCATCAACTTTAACTGTGCTGTTCCACTGTTACTGACGTCTTCACTGGTAAGATCCTCAGAGGATGATCAGACCAATTATAGAAAAGTGGTAAAACTCTCTCAGTGAAAGTGTGTGTTACAGTGTGCAGGTGTTTGTTGGTTAGAAGATCAGTGAAGGTCACTTTCCCCCTGTCCCAGTCCAGCTGCACTCTGACCCTCTGCAGCTTCTTTTTAAGCGGGAGGGAGTGAACTGACTGTCCTGGACAGAATATCTGGTATTTATTACTGCTTTTTCTGTAATCCAGACTCCACATTGAACCCAAGAAAGAGTCTCCTTTTCTTGTTACAGACTCTGGTATCACACCCAGTCTCCAACCTGGACATCCCAGCAGTGTGTCCCTGAGTTAAAACCCTCAGAACCCAGAACACACCAGCCAACATCAAATCTCTCTGGATTATCAGGAAGTTATGATCTCTGGTTTCTGTATTCTACAGCAGTGAGATCATCAGACAGGTGGAGGTGTGGATGTGCAGTGTTGGGGTCCAGAGTAACAGGGGCTGAGGAGAGAGAACACAATGAAACATCATGTTTTTCTCTCATTTCTGTAAATGTTTTACCTCTACAGACTATTTTCTTTACTGTGAGTAAAACAGCTTTAGAGGTCGATTCCAGAACACAGATCAACTTTAATCCTGGACTAAATGTTGATGTTCAGTTCAGTGCAGCACTAAAGTGTATGTTCAGTAGTGAATGGTCATTATAGTCCAGTGACAGATCTAATCTGAGTGCAGCATTTTTCTGTAGTGATTCACTCACAGAGCTGAATGTCCATTAACATTTTCACACTCACTGACTTTCAGACCATTTTTACAATACCACTACAAAAATTACAATTATTATATTATTATAAATTATAAAAACTTTCTCTCTTGATCAAATGACAAGGTAAAATCTAATCTCAGCACATTTACTTAATGCCTAAAATCAAATTCATTCAGAAAAATTAATTCATTCATTCCTTTTTATCTGTTTTGCTCCTTTATGGGGATTTGTTAAATCTTTTTGTGGTCAGTTGATCTGTTGTTTTTTTTTTGTCATTACGTAATACTGATCTATATGTTATTATATCTATTATCTATATTATTATCACTATGATCTATAAATAATTAGTTATGAAATACATTATTCTGGTTTGCTGTGCAGAGAACATTTAATATGAAGACGCGCTGCAAACAAGCCCCCTTCAGCACACTGACCCAAATATATTATTTACTGAGATTTTTATCATAAAGACAAAGTTCTTCACTGGATTTTCACTGGCTAGGTAACATTACATGCTAGCTGTAGTGATCGTTATCTTGAATTAGAGAACTGCTCTGACATGACCAATAATAATAATAATAATAATAATTATTATTATTATTATTATTATTATTATTATTATTATTATAAAAACAAAGTAAATTATTAACAATAGTTTCTGTGTAATTAATATAATAACATACTTTTTAATTCATGTATAAAATTAGTATTTTAAGTATTGGTGTTTAAATTTGCATTTTAATTTGATAAATTTGAAAAATGTAACAAATAATAATAAATGTTAAAATAATACAGTTTGCATTTTAGTTTGATTTATTTGTGTCTTGATATTTGTCTCAATTTCAATATAAAATATAGTTTTAATGTTGTATTTGGATTAATAACACAATAACATATTTAATTATAAAAATAATGTATTTTTTTATTTAATAATAAAAATGATACTTAAATGTAAAAAAGCCTTAAAATGATTTTTTTAACAATGTAAACTTTAATTTGATTTATTTGTGTTTAAACACTGATTCTTCTTTCTTTCACTCGAGTATATTTTTATCTCCACACTTCACATTTTATCTGAGTGAGATTTCTGCACAGTACAGTATTCATACTTTCACTTAAGTACAGTTTCAGTGTCCTTTTTACACCCTGAATAAAGAGAACATGATAACAGGTTACTAATAGTTTATAAACAGTGTCTCATTAGTGCAGAAGCAGACTGTGTGTGAGAGATCAACCCTAAGAGAAACAGAACTTACTGTACTGGAGAATCTCCTGCATGTTCTCCCACACTCTGAACTTCAGGTTGGAAAGGTGTTTCACTACATTGATCAGAGCTCCTGATGTCTTCTCTGGATCCTTTGGTTTGAGCTGAGCTCTGAAAATAGAAGACTGTGTGAAATATATCACTGTAGAAACTTTACAGCCTGTAATTTATTTGACTAAATATCAATATTTGATGACATTTATTGTCTGGAGTCAATAATTCTGTTGTTTCTGTTAAATAAATATTTCTGCTACTGTTCTCATCACTACAACATTAACACACAATCCTTATTCACCTTCATTTCATTATAATACACTCATATTTACAATAAATACAATATACTGTAGATTTAAATGTAATAATGACTTTAACATTAGATAAAATGTGTGATCTGACATTTACTCACTGTTTCTCTGTAGACTTGAAGTTCTGAGAGGGAAACAAAAGAACATTGTAGTTAAAAGTGAAGAGACTTTTCAGGTGTTTTTCATATGAAACACACAAACACCAGCAAACAGCCAAGTTAGTGACGTTATCTATCATTTAATATTCAATAAAACTTTACCTTCTAAATAACTACTTAATAAAATTCATTATGTTTGTTATTTATAAATTAATCTAATCAGTCAGATGTTGATAAAGTAGTTTGACTGGATGAATTTTGAGAGGCAGGGATCACAAACTAGACTGACGAGCAAAATGCAAACAAATCCATCAACCAGTCATCAACAAACAAACTCAGGTGAAGATCTAATGAGACTCACTTGGAAACACAGCTAAGAATTACAGGAGAACCACCAACAACAGAACCAGAGCCACACTAACACAACAAGCAGCAGGTTTGTGGATGATGAGGCAGCAGAGCCGGAATGTTCAGAGGATCCAGGAGAGGCTCCACTGATGATCAGATACAGAGTCAGAAGATCTGCTCATTTCTTTTGTCTTCATTTATAAAATAAAGTCAGTGTTAATTAGTGTGATGCTGCTAATTCTACTTTGTCTCTCGATTGACTTTGCTAACAGTTGTGCAGATTACAGTGTCAGTTATTTGGTTTATTTTACTGCTGTTTGTTTTTGCTACAGTTTAAGTTCCTTTTCTGGGAGACACTGTTCACATCTGAGTGTTACTATATTAGCAACATGCTAACAGACAAGCTAGTCTTCAGTTAATGACTCAGTTTGTTATCACTGTGAGTGTTTAGAGCGCCCTCTGTTGGAATCTGCGCTGTAGTACCAGATTCACCTTTCACTTTATATCTCAGCACTGATTATTAATAGAATTAGGACACAGAAAATGAATATAATAGCCAGACTGTTTTATTTACATCTAATAATGAATAATTTGCACATTTGAGTAAATATCGTGTTCTGTAGCCAAGCTTTTTGTTGATTTTCTGATTTACAGAAACCACACACACCTCTACACACCCAAGCACACATATTCAAAGCCTGTTTCTGTTTGCTGAGCTTCTTGTGGAGGAGACAATTAAAGCTTCCTATTAAATCAACCTGGAATCAGCCATCAGGGCGGATCTATAGGGTGGCAAAAGGTCGAAGCTGCCACCTCCTCTACAGCTTTAACCACCCTAATTATGCAGACCCTAAAATATAACGCCAAACTGTATTAAGCATAAAGTATACACTCCTAAGAGTCTTGAAATGGGAAAGAACACTGAAACTGAGTGTGTTTTGTTGTGTTATTTATGCACACTGACACAAGAATTTGAAACACTGTAGGAATTTATCAGTGATTTCAAATATATTTTGAAATGTTGATGTGGCTGTGAGTTTCGGTTTTATAGGTCTCTCCTCATTCAAAGAGAGAGGAGTCTGGTCTCCTATGACTGGAAATACCTGCTCAGGGACGTGTTAAAGTGGCTGTTGAGTGAACAGACTTTCCTATAAGGACTTTGGTTTGTTAACTCTGTAGTTACCTTCTCAGCTTGCAGGTTAAATGAATAAAGGTATTTACCTGGAGTTGCATTTGTTACTCAGTTAACCTTCACTTGTTCTGAACTGCAGTTAAATTCAACTTAAGACTTAATCTCAACGCTCCAAACATCTTGAGTCTCCAGAGATGTAGACTCAAGATACATGATTTGGACTCGAGTCCACCTGGCATCACGAATTTGATGACTTGAGACTTGACTCGACAAAATCAAGAAAGACTTGTGACTTGACTTTGATTTGATTACGAGTGACTTGGACTTTGACTCCGATTTGAGCCGCACGACTTGGAACGACTCGAGACCCAAAGTGCAAGAAATGTGGAGAGTCTGACTGCAGACAGGACTCTACACAGCTGCTGACTTTTCATGTGAATTTATTTGTTTCCTCCCCTAAAGTTGATATACATCAGCTTCCTCAAATGTCTGTCAGTGTGTTTATGCTCAGCTTAATTAATTTAGGAAGAAAAGCAGAGCATTAGAATTTAAGTTCACCTCCATAAGACAGACACAAGCGGAACATCAATAGGATCAATAAGCCCAGCTCAGCTCTTAGACTTTTACTGGAGAAACTTATCTGACCATTTTCCTCATGGCAGTTAAACAACAGAAACACAGCTCTCTGAATTTCACCATAATTTTTCTGACTTTTCTGTAAACTTTGTTCAGCTCAGCTCACTCATTTCAGTTTCTTTTGTCTAAATTAATTTCAAGCTAATGTTTGTTTTTAGTTTGCTGAGCTAGTTTTAGTGCTGAGTTAGTTTTTTTAAGTTAAGCTAAGTTTTTTTTTGTTTTTTTTTGATTAAATTCAAGAGCACTTTGAAAATTCACGTGTAGTTGCACTACTCTTTGTGTAGCTATTATGTCTGTCATTTGTGTACCATGGATTTTGTATTTTATTTGGAAGGGTAAAAATTAATAATAATAAAAAGTAATACAGAGCCACACACTGCTAACATGCTGTCACTAAAAGACTGTAGTACTGTTACCATCAGTTTTGGTGTTCAGTGTTGAAATGGCCTTAAATTAGCTGAAGAACTCATTGTGACTTGTTCAGGACTCGTACATTAGGACCTGAGTCTCAACTTAAGACTTGCCTGTACTGCTTGCTGCTATCAAGCTTCCTGTTCTTTAATGCTGGTGTGTCATGTATTTAAATTGTGACCAACTTTGGTCAAAAGATGTGCCCAGGAGGACCCTTAAAAGTGAGACTGCAACAGAGTACAGCCTGTCATTTTCTACCCATTTCTAAAGCTAAAAACAAATGTACAGAACATCAGCATGTCTTAAAAGTCTTTGGTCTGCAAATTTGGTACTTATGGTGCTCTTTCACTACAAAAGCTAAAAGGGTGATATCAAAATATCAAAGCAAATGTCTTCTTTTACACAAGAAGTCATGAGAGGTAAGATATAAAGGGTCCATAAACATTTATGTCATCTCCGCAGAGGCAGTACGCTTTAGCAGAGAAAGTTTGCCAGTTGAGTAAACATGCTGTATTGTTTTTCCTCGGCATCTCAGCTGTCAGATCTGAACTAGTCATGTGGACTATACCGGGCAAAATGTTGTGCCTGTAGGGAGTGGATGTTTTTTAAATGCTTTACAGTAAAGAGTGTTGCTGTGTTGGTTTGGACGTAAGTAAATTCTCATTTATGTGAAGACTCAGAATGTAGATGGCAGAAGTACTGGTAAAAGTATAGTAATTTCCAAAACTGTACATCAAAAAGGATAAGCTGTGCATGTTGGTTGCTGCTGTTTTGCATTTTTGAAAAGTTTGCTCAGTTG
Source organism: Colossoma macropomum (assembly GCF_904425465.1). Classification (NCBI taxonomy): domain Eukaryota; kingdom Metazoa; phylum Chordata; class Actinopteri; order Characiformes; family Serrasalmidae; genus Colossoma; species Colossoma macropomum. Next base: position 18,499 of record NW_023495635.1, on the reverse strand, counting down.
TCAGGAGGTTGCATGGATAGTTCTCTATATAAACGCGTAATCAATACACTTGGATGCCATGTGAACGTGTCACCCTGAGAGAACTTCCTTCCATCTCTGGTAAAACATTTTAGATCCGGCTCTTCTACCCACCATTTATGCTGGTTTCAGTCGGTGTCTACCTTACAGGCATCAGATGTACACAGTACCCAACACTAACAATCTCACATGGTGGATTATTGTGATTGTAGAGATCTTCATAGTGATCCTCCCCTTTAACACTAAAACATTTAACTCACCTTTTCTTTTCTAATGTTGGTATGAAAAGCACTTCCTTCAGAAGTACAAAGAGAAAGAAGCAGCTTTTGAGTGTATAAATCAAAAAAAGAAAGAGAAAAAAGATTCTTACCTGTAAGAACAGAATGTCCTCAGCTTCCATTTCCTTCTCTATGTTTCTGATTGTGTCTGAAAGAGATGATATTTCTCCATTCATCTCCTCAATCTTCCTCCTCATCATCTGACTCTTCTGCTCCTCTTCCTCCTTCAGTGCAGCTATCCTTGCTGCTTCTTTATCTCTTAGAAACTGATGAAGCTTCTCAAACTCCTCCTTTATCTGCCTCTCTGTGTGCTGGGCCTGCGTCTGGAATGAGAGACCATTAGGAAACACAAACTCTAACAGATGATCTACAAGCATTTACCACCTACAGGAGAAGTGGACACTCATCAGAAACATGACCTCAGCAACATGTTTCACAATTCAAGATGATGTTTCACCTTAATGTGAGCTGCTGTTTGGTCATAGTCTTGTTTAGCTTCCTCTAAGACTTTCCGATTCTTCTGTAGAGGCTCCAAAGCAGACTTGAGTTTATTCTGTAATAAAAGAAGAGTTCAGATTAGTGCATTCCCCACCGTTTACAATATCTGATCAGTCAAACTATTTCAATGTAACCTTTATCCTACAGACTACAGTTGGAGAGACTGATGGCAGTTTTACTTTCTGCCTCAAAATGAGAGGTGATTCTTTCATTTTAAACAGTAACATTTCTGTATTGTAAGTTTACATTGACAGTCATAATGAATCCAGCAACAGTGCATTTTTTGACTGACATTTTACTCGTGCTGTTTGCCGTTTGGCCTGAAACCATACTCACTGACTGAGATCACCTTCAACATACATAACAAGTTCATGTGAAACTGAGAAACATTTTAGGCATTTTAGATATCAAAATAAAACAACAGATTTCATACCTTAAAGTCAGTCACAGCTTCATAAATTGGACAGCAGTTATGATTTTTGTGTATCTTTGATAAATGACACACCACACACACAGGCTGCTGATCATCCAGACAGAAGAGTTTGAGTTTCTCATTGTGCAGACTGCAGAGCACCTCAGACTCTGCTGAAGACCTCTGACTCCTGCTCTCTAGAAAAGACTCACAGAGATTCCTCAGTGCTAGGTTAGGCGGAAGATGTTCTCTTGAGGATCTTCTTCTACAAACTGGACATTCTCGAGACTCCTTATTTTCCCAGAACTTCTGCAGACAGGTTTCACACACACTGTGGCTGCACGACAGAATAACAGGATCCCTGAAGATTTCACAGCACACAGGACAGGAAAGCTCTTCTTCTGAAAGAGGGTTTCTAGCAGCCATTTCCTCCAACTGCTGCTGTGCTGTTTCTCTGTAACGGCTCCTTTAGTCCAAACTCTGCTTTCACTTTTAGGACGTCTGTAATGATCAGAGCAGCACAGTTGAGAATCAGCCACCGTAGCCCTTCAACCCACTGAGTGAGTTTTAGCTCCTTTCAGAATCAAATCAAATCAAATCAAATCAAATCAAATCAGATTTATTGTCACATCACAAGAGTACAGGGACACAGGTGAGTGAAAAACTTGAGTGCGAGTTCCACAAATTATGCAGAGAACAGTATTTACACATAGATAAACAAAACTATAGATAGGATAGAAGAATAGATAAAACCAATTTAACTAAAATATATACATATAATCTTACACAATAACTTAAAAATAATAATATTGCACCGAGACATATAATATTGCACTGGGAATGTAGAGTGAGTGTAATCAACTATATACTATATATAGTAATGGATATTACAATGCTATGTAGATGTGCAAGTAATCACACTAGGTGTGGAGGTAGAAGATGGTACAGTAGGTGGCAGAGTATTTAGTAAAGTGCAAGGTACAGGAAGTTAAGTGGAAGCGCAGGGGGAGAGTATTGTCTTTGGATAGGTATTCAAAGTCCAGCTATGCAAGTAAAGTGCGGGAGTACAGTGGGTGCACGTACGTGTAATGGGAAGGGTTGGGCTGGGCAGAGCAGTGATTACTGGCTGTTCAATAGCCTGGTTGCATGGGGGAAGAAGCTGTCTTTGAGCCAACTGGTTCTGGCTTTTAAGCTTCTGAGCCTCCTACCACTCGGCAGCTGAGAGAACAGACAGTGACTAGGATGGGAGGGGTCCTTCATAATCCTTCTGGATTTCCTCAGGCAGCGACTGGTGTATAAATCCAATAGGTTAGGGAGCTGAACCCCGGTGATGGACTGTGCTGTCCGCACCACCCTCTGCAGAGATTTCCTCTCACGAACAGTACAGTTCCCGTACCAGGTGGTGATGCTGCCCGTCAGGATGCTTTCCACAGTGCAGGTGTAGAAGGTCTTAAGGATGCTGGGGTTCAGGCCAAACCTCCTCAGCCTTCTGAGGAAGTAGAGGCGCTGGTGGGCCTTCTTCACCACCTGTGAGGTGTGCACTGCCCATGTCAGGTCCTCGCTGATGTGAACACCGAGAAACTTAAAGCTGCTGACCCTCTCTACCGCAGTCCCATTGATGGAAATCGATGGGTGTACTGTCTCCTGCTTCCTGAAGTCCACGATCAGCTCCTTGGTCTTACTGACGTTTAGAGAGAGGTTATTCTCCTGGCACCAGTTTTCCAGGATTTTAACCTCCTCTCTGTAGGCCGATTCATCGTTGTTGGAGATCAGGCCCACAACTGTTGTGTCGTCAGCAAACTTTATGATGACGTTGGAGCTGTGTCTAGCAGTGCAGTCATGGGTGTACAGGGAGTACAGGAGCGGGCTGAGCACACAACCCTGGGGGGCTCCGATGTTGAGGGTCAAAGAGGAGGATGTGATACTTCCCATCCTTACCACCTGCCGTCGGTCCGTCAGGAAGTTCAGGATCCAGCTGCACAGTGTGCTGTTCAGACCCAGATCCCGGAGCTTGCAGTCGAGCCTCGAAGGAACGATTGTGTTGAATGCTGAACTGTAGTCTACAAACAGCATTCTCACATACGTGTCCTTCTTTTCCAGGTGGGAGAGGGCAGTGTGCAGGGTCAGGGCGATTGCATCGTCGGTGGATCTATTCCGCCTATATGCAAATTGCAGTGGGTCCAGGGTGGCAGGCAGTGAGGAACAGATGATATCTCTGACCAGCCTCTCAAAGCATTTGCTTACGATGGAGGTCAGGGCAACAGGTCGCCAGTCGTTCAGACAGGTAATACTAGCTGTCTTTGGAACTGGCACAATGGTGGCTAGTTTGAAACTAGCTGGCACGACCGAGAGAGACAGTGAGGTGTTATAGATGTCTGCAAAAACTCCTGCTAGTTCCCTGTAGCAGGCTTTAAGCACTCTCCCGGGAATGCCATCTGGTCCTGCTGACTTGCGTGGGTTCACCCTCTTGAAGGCTTTGCACACATCAGCTACGGAGACGGAGGGGGCGTTGGGATCAGCGGTGGGCGGGGCGCTCTCCAGTGGTGCTGCGGGAATTCCGTCGAAGCGAGCGTAGAAGTTATTAAGCTCGTCCGGCAGATCAGCGCTGGTACTGGGCAGAGTGCGAGAGGCAGTTTTATAGTCAGAGATTGTATTTAACCCCTGCCATAAGCTTCGTGTGTTGGCTGTGTTGAACTGTGCTTCCACTTTCATTCTGTACGCACGTTTAGCTGCTCTGATGGATTTACGGAGAGCGTAGTTGGATTGCTTGTACTCCTCCGTATTTCCCGCTCTGAATGCAGCGCTGCGTGCGCTGAGGGCGGAGCGAACCTCACAGTTCAGCCAGGGCTTCTGATTGGGGTAAACGCGGACTTGTCTGCAGGGCACTACGTCATCAACACACTTGCGTATGAAGGCGGTGACTGTGTCTGCGTACTCGTCCACGCTGCCCGACGAATCACGGAACATTTCCCAGTCCACATGATCAAAACAATCCTGCAGCATAGCGTCTGATTGGTCAGACCAGCGGCGCACCTCCCTGGTAGTGACCGGCCCCCGTTTCAGCTTCTGCCTATAGGTGGGCAGGAGCAGGATGGAAGAGTGATCTGATTTGCCGAACGGGGGTCGGGGGAGGGATTTGTAACAGTTCCGGATGCTGGAGTAAACATGGTCTAAAATCCTGTCTTTCCGAGTGAAACATGTTACGTGCTGGAATAATGTCGGACAGTAGGTTCGCAGGTTATTCCGATTAAAGTCCCCCGCAACAATAAGTGCAGCCTCCGGGCGCGCGGGGGACTTTAATCGGAATAACCTGCGAACCTACTGTCCGACCTACCGAACCTACTGTCACACATCAAGAAACAAACACATACAGTCACTGTTTAAAAGCTCCTCATTGGTGTCTCTGAGTGAAGTGAATGCAGAATGAAGAAAGATCAGAGACAGTATGAGATTCACTTCCTCCAACAGGTAGAGGAGGAGGGGCTTTGAAAAAGGTGGAGTCAGTTATATGCTCTATTCTAACTGTGTGCTTTCTACACTAGATGGCAGCAGTTCAGTAATAACCTGAAACAGGGAGCTCTCAGATGAGTCGAGGTTTCTAAATTATTAGTTCATTTCAGTAAACAGAATCCAGATCTTACAAATGAAACATGTAAACTATGAGGTTTGACTTTGCCTTTTATTTCCTCCTTGTTTTATGCAGAAATGTACAGGAAATGTGATACATATTCACTGCACTTTAGTGATTTTGTTATTGTTGTAGATATTTTTGCTGTTTATGTTCTTCTACTACTTCCTATTATTATTCTTCCTGCTGTCTGGTGGAGTCTGGACATGACAGCTATAAATAGCTGGTGGTTTGGATCCTTGAAAATGGCTCCCCCCCTTTACTTCCATCTCACTGCCCACAATTAGGCCTATAGTTAAGTATGATAACATGATGGTGAAGGTGAAATCAGCAAATTTAAACCTTCCAGATTAACCAATATTCTACCAATATCTGTAGAAATCAGACACACAAATCCCCACTGATCTCCTGTCTTGTCATTTTGACTGTAGTGACTGTAATGTTTTCCAAAAGAAGGTCATATATTTTCCCCTCTACAGGTTAATGGGGCCATTCTTCTGCTGGTGGAAACCACAGCACCTAAGAATAGAATTTGTCTATCATCACACCCAGAGTTTAATGCACTGATGAGTCCACTGAAAAAGCATTAAAATTAGTATACAATGCTGAATTATATATCAATGAAGATCTATGATATGGGGAATAGATAATTACTTGACATTGTTTCAAATCGTTATTTGAAAATGGTGCCATTTCCTTGAGGGAGCCCGACATCCAACCTTAGCACTAACAGATAAATGAAATTTGGAACATAATAAAGCAGCAAAATGTTTAAACCCCAGACAGAAATATTGGGTTTTGTTTTTCGCTCTCTTTAACTTCATGGTTTCTTACTGTCCAGGTTAAATGAAAAAAAAATACTGACATAAGGCTGACACATTGTCACATATTCTCTCATATTAATCACACTGATTAAATGATTTCACAACTATAGTGACACTGACAAGGTGGAGATCCAGGTGGATGTGAGACAATGAATCTTCTCCTTCTCTGGGTAAAAGCTACTACTAGTTCTGGACATCCTGGAATGCAGTACAGGTATTTTAGTTAATAGGTTTTTGTGAGTTCACGTTAGATAAGGATGTGTTTGATTTCGTAATAGGTTGTAATGTGTGCACTCAAACACAATCCCCACAGCAGCTTCCAGCTGGTCTTCCACAGCCCTTACCTATTCAACAGCATCCCTGGTCACATTTGAACATAGACTCATTTGCTGACCACCACAGATCCTGGCACAGATATATCACAATCTCTGAGCGAAGCAATGCAAAGTCCAGTTTTGTGATCTTACCAACTGATAATCATCTAACACTCCTGGTGAAAATGAACTACTTGTATTCGGCAGACAATTATTTAAAGAGCTCAATTGCATAGAAAACATAAGTAAGAATGAAACTGAAGGCCAGAGAAAGACAAACTCATCACTCAGACTAAATACAGTGTCCCAGATGTCTTTGAAACACATCTATTCTGAAGCAGATTCCTGGAGGCTTCCCAGCACTTTCTTGTCCAATGACTGTAATTCTCAACTGATCCTGCACAGCCTTATTCTCTTATTCTCATCTCTATGGAACAAATTCAAGTGGCAGCAAGTTCAGTGCTTTAAGGTAAGTCATTGAGCATAAATGTTCTTTTGTAACCTAGACTACATTATAACTGATCATCAGCATGTTAACAAATATATCAAGTTAGAAGTCAAAATCAAAGTCTACTACTCTTTTTGAAAATTAGTGTATGAATTACATGAAATGATAAAACCTGAAACATATGGGAGTTTATACAGTGTGACATCATAGAAACTTCAGTCAGAGATGTGCACTCTTTTATCTCAACAGCAAAACCTACCAGACCTGTACACTCTCAGAAAAAAAAGGTACTGGTGTGGTACCATCACATTACTTGGGTTCGTCAAGGGTACATCTTCAGTGGCTTTAGTTAAGAAACATAATTGTACTATACTTTTTTTTAAGTTGCATTGACATGCAGAAGCATGTGTGTACTTATTTTAGAAATAAGGAAATAAGAGTTAAAGATAGGAAATTGAATAAATAGATAAATAATATTTGCAATTATATGTGCTGTACATAGCTGTTCTATTCCAGGCTATCACCCTAAAAAATGTTTGTAAAAATTACTGTAAAATATTATCAAATAGCAACAGTGAAAGACTATAAAATTAAAAATAGTATTTCACTGTAATAGATACATTGAATTACCTTAAATCAAGAAACAATAAATAACTTTCATTTTCACTGCTATATTTTGTAGAAAATACTGAAAATATAAAATTTGGGTGAAATTAATGGGATAAATTACTGTAATATCCTGAGGAAGTAATTACATTAAAATTAACAGAGTAATTCTGCATTGTACAGAATCCAACTTGCTAATTGTTAGTTAAATTAAAAAAAAACAGTTGACCCAACTTTCTCATGATGGTTTAAGTTAACTGATTTAATGACCTGTACTGAGTTCATGACTGTCTCATAGCACACACACTGCATCGACTAACAATTTCAAGTAAGACAAGATGTAACGTTTTTATATGAGTTCTAGTTCTGCAGTTCAGCAAACTGACCCAGTAGCATCCAAATGATTCTCTATAAACACAGAGCAACATAACACAGAGTATTTCAAACCCAGTGTACAAAACAACACATGGAAGTATTTTTTGATGCAGAAGTTAACAAAAACAGCCATTAGTGACTCTTTTTGGTTATTCTCAGTAACTGGACTAAGTATATTTAATGCTATCGCTAGCTAACATGCTAACGGGCTAATAACCCAGCTAACATGTCAGAGTCGGCTAAGAGTTTTGGCACACCAGAATCTGGATGGGTACATGTCAGGCTCGGCAACTGATGTTTTGGCAAAAAATAACTTTTATATAATATTGCAGATCCCACCCATACTGAGGAGAATTCTACATGTACTGAGGTCCAAGCGCGCACTTTGTTTTGAGCTTGTTTTGGCCTGTTGGACTTTGCTACCCAGTGCAAGCACATGGTTCAACGACAGTGTAACAGCATAAAAGTTTGGGAGTGTCTATTCAACATAAATGATGGAAGAAACTCCTAAATCTAACCAAACTTTGGGCAAATAGACCACAATATAGAAATATGTACACATATGCAGTTGTGACCGGCATGTTTCTTTTTTCTGAATTTATTCAAACATTATTTCATTTTATAGTAAATTCATTTTGGCTAGTTCATGTTTATGAACAGAGATATACAGATGCAGTTTAGTAAAGGAAAACTCATTTGTGAACCTGAGTTTAAAGCAAGTTTTTATTCAATTTAAACTAATTTTTATTTAATCTAAGTTGCAAATAAATCTTACACCAAAACTTTGCTTGTTCACAAAAGGTTATTTCATGGCCACTCGGTTCTACCTAATGGAAATTGTTTGCCTTCAGTGTTTTGTGCTTCTAATAGACGTCAGACTAATTAATGACATTTTATTAAAATGTTTTTAATAGACATTTTAATAGCGGCACGTTGGTGCAGTGGGTAGCGCTGTCACCTCACAGCAAGAACGGTCTGGGTTCGATTCCCGGCCGGGCGACCAGGGTCATTTCTGTGTGGAGTGTGCATGTTCTCCCCGTGTCTGAGTGGGTTTCCTCTGGGTACTCCGGGTTTCCTCCCACTGTTCAAAGACATGCAGTCAGGCCAATTGGACATGCTAAAATTGCCCCTAGGTGTGAATGTGTGTGTCTGTCCGTCTGCCCTGTGATGGACTGGCGACTTGTCCCAGGGTGTATCCTGCCTTCCGCCCAATGACAGCTGGGGTAGGCTCCAGCACCCCACCGCGACCCAGAAGGATAAGCGGTTTAGATGATGTATGTATGTATGTATGTATTAAAATGTTGGTGTTACAAGAGCGACCATGGAGTATTTTCACCTTAAATGAGTTAATAAAGCAAGAGTCATGTTATAAAAATTATAATTGGACATTAAGAGCCATAATTAATCGTTTAGTACTTTCACTTTTGATACTTAAGTACATTTGAAGGCAAATGCTTTTCTACTTTTACTCAAGTGGAGCTCTAAAGGGAGGAACTTCTACTTTTAATTTAATTTTTTACCTTGGGTATCTCTACTTTAACTTAAGTACATGGTTTGTGTACTTTGTCCACCACTGTTTGCTAACAGTCAGTTATCTGCTGTGGTAGCTAGATTGGTGAGTCACCTATTTTAGATGAGTGTTTGCTCTCACAACATAATTAGAGAAAAGTTTTTAAAAATCCCATTAGAATTTGGAACAGTATCGAATTTATATGCCATTTGTAATAAAGTGATGTGTACACTTGTTAGAGTTGTTAGCTAATTAGCTAACTAACCTGTTTGTGCAAACTAAGTTAGCTAACATCTAAGTTAATAGCTCTGCTCAGTTCCAGCTAGCTTATGCTAGCTAACACCTGCACAACAGATAAAGGTTCAAATCTGAGCAAAAGACGCTGAGTGTCTGGTGTTGGAGTGGCAGAAAAGGAGAACTTAACCAGGTTCTGTGATGTGTGGGGTTGTTAGCTTGCTGGCTACCAGACTAATGGCTTCACACACTGAGTTTGATACTTCACTCGCATGAGTTTAGAAGATAAAAACAGAAATCTGAAAGAGTGACTGAAGCTGCAGTTACAGTTAAAACAGTAAGTTATTATTTTAACTGAGCTGTGATTTGGTAACTAGATGCTAAGTGACTTAGAATCCTGTATCAGACTAATGTTTGTGAAATCTCTGTTCTCTCTTCTGTTCATGTCACTAGCCCAAAATAAATATGTCTGTCTTTGATTGACTTCAACAAAATGTCACCACATGTTTGTCTTTGTTTTTCTCTCTCTCGTGATTGATTATTGACTGACTGTATTAACCATTAAGATAGAACAGTTTTGTAACTTCTTAAAATGTTTTCTTCTGGGGGTGCATGCTTATATCATACATGAAAACTCGTCAACCTTAGGTGAAATTCACCATTCTGAATGATAAATAATCCATTCACATGAATCGTGTGGATTCAATGAGTTTTTGTTGGGGTGTGTTCTCCTATGTGTAGCACAGATCGTATTCATGGTTCCTATCATTTAAAATAAACATATTGCGTCGTTTGTGAAGTTAAAGTTTTAAGTATATTTCCGTGCCACCTCAAATTGTGAACCGAAAACATTGAGATTTAAGGTGATTTAACAGAAAATTGACAGAATAAGAGAACTATGGCCGTCTACTTTGTTCAGAATTGGTAACTAACATTCTTCAGTACATTGTGGACCAGAGTCTGTCCACTTTTACCCGTCAAGTTTACCATTTCAATATGAAGGTTAGTCAGAATATGCTCAGAATTCTCTGATCAGCTCATTTACACGAACACCTTTGATGCAGTGTGTTTTACTGTTTCAGTTATCATTGTTGTCTTGGGCAGGAGAAATGTGTACTTATCCTGCAGTGGGCGAGTGGATGAGAAAGAGTGTTTAAACCTGGAGAAAGCACCCATTCATTTACAGAGAGCAGTTTGTAGACAAAGGATAAAGGTCAACCATCATGTAGAGTAGTTCAGTTTCATTCTGGACAGACAGTATGGTTGTCTACCTGGGTAAACTATGGGTCACACAGCTGGTGTGGTCAGTGCAGCAGTTCAGGTCTTCAGAACGTCTCCTTTGTGTATCTGATTCTTCTTGGTTTGATGTATTCGCTCCACAGAGAGACTCTGATCTCCATAAACACATAAGCATGCAGGTGTTGGTAGCAGAGCTCAATTCAGCTCCACAGTGTTCAGTGTTAGGGTGTGTGTTGGGTCAGTCTGTCTCTGGTCCACAGTGGTTACAAGCTTTGCCTTCGATTTTAAATGACCCAGGCAGTTTGCAATTTTCAGACTTAAAAATGATTCTGAATGGTCACTATTCAGACATTAAACAGTTCCTATAGAAGGTTTTTTTTTTTTTTGGTTCAATGTCAGCTAGATAAATTCCTTCGACAGGACAATGTCTTTCTCTCCAGCCTGAACACAGCATGTTTAGCTGAACTGCTACACAGGCGAGCATAAATGTCATGACAGCCATTTTGACTCAATGAAAAGAGTGAAAAAATCCATTCCTCCTATTAAAATTTCATTCTCTCTTTTTTATTTGTGTGCATGTTTTTTATTTGTGTACAAACAGTATAAATGTAGAATCATGCTGTTTTATTTGTCCTGTGTAGAAGTAGCTAAAAGCTCCCTGAAACTGTCTGATTTTGTCTGGTTTTGATGTGTTAGAATCATGTGGTAATGGATAGAGATGCTCATTAGGTCTGATTTTGATTTGGTTGTGTTATGAGGACATTATAGCTCCTTTTCACAGTGGGGCATCAGAATCAGTAAACGGCCACAGATTCATCAGTGCAAATTTCTAGTTGTCCCCAGTCATTACATGAATGTATTAAATTCCATCAGCGTACCTGATTTAACGTAATGAAGCACTGATCAGATAAACTAGGCATTGGATGCCTTATATATATATATATATATATATATATATATATATATATATATATATATATATATATATATATATATTAAAGGCATAATTATGACCAGACATACTCAGGAATTCATGATTAAGTGATACATACTTCAGATTGAAATTGACTGGATCACTAACAGTCTCTGCACTATTTATTAAGGGTATTTTGGTTACAAAACATCATTATAATCATTTAGAGACGACATTTGGTCACCTCTTAATATACAGCACTGCTAGTGTAGAAACATAGAAAATAAAATGTGAAAAAAGGAGCAGCAGAGAGTTCAGAGGAAGAGGATAGAGGAGAGCAGAGGGACCAGCATGACGAGGAGACTCATCTTAATGCTTTTAGCACTGTTACACAGATTCCCCTCACAGCAGCTCACATTCCCACTGATTCCAGCTTCCAGCATGCTCAATACATGGGCAGTACATATACCTCTGCTCACACATATAGTTGATTTACCCAAGGCACCAGTAACTGTGAATGTAGGTGAGAGAGAGAGAGAGAAAGAGAAGCAGAGGATGTAAAGGAGGTGTTAACTTATTTTCACATTGAAAATCAATAAAACATATTTTGGCCAGGAGTTTTCAAACATATGTATGTATGCAGCGACTTAAGCACAAGCCTAAAGTGGACAAACTGACTAATTAACTGTCTTGCTTCCTGCTGCCAGTACTAAGAACCCAACTAACAACAGACACAGCTCGAATAAATACATTACTCAGTGCTGTCCACTAAAGTTGTTACAGCACCAGTCATAAGTTAGAGTCTTTGTTGTTTTCCTATGACCCATTATGTGTCTTAATAAATGTGTTTTCTGCTTTCTATTATTTACATGCATTTGCCTCAAGTCAACTGATAAATACACAACCCATTAAACTGTGTTTGTTGTGACGTGAACACGTGACTGTGAAAACTAATAAATGTGGGAAATATTTGTGGTGTCAGAGTAAAAACTGCAGTCAGCTAAATTCACTGCAATCAGATGATTAGATGATTATGTAATAACTGTGACAGGCCTATTTGGATGGTGGCTGTGAATTTCATTGTTGTTTTTTCACCTGTGGCACTGATGCATTGATCTTCATCTCCCTCACAGCTCATGGTTCCTGAGCAGCCATTCCCAGTGCAGGTGTAACATTTCTTCCCATTTGGAGACCCTTGTGGCAAAGCTTAAGAGGTAAACAAGTGAAAAAAGAGGTTTAACAGGATATTTTCTGCAGTTCTGTAGTTGGGGGAACTTTATAGCAAAATTTTTCCTTCACTATTCAACTATGTTGGTTTTACCCGGTACTATTTGGCTTTTGCAGAGATCAGTGCTGCAGCGTTTGGAGTTGATGATGAATTTAATTCGTCCCAGGTTTAAGCTCCCAGTGAAACAATGCTCTGCTCCTGCACATCTCTTAGAATGTATCTCATGTTGTAATTCACCTAGTGAACACAGCACATGATGAGGTGGAGAAACTTTGCTAACACTTTACAATACTCGTCCTCAAATGAGCATTAATGCTTTCATCAAAGTAAGTTAATGCCTAGACTATACAGCAATCTGCAGGAAATTCAGTGGCTTTCATGCATGCTTTATAGCATTGCTGGTCAACAATATATATATATTACAGACATATATATATATATATAGTTGACCAGCGATGCTATAAAGCATGCATGAAAGCCACTGAATTTCCTGCAGATTGCTGTATAGTCTAGGCATTAACTTACTTTGATGAAAGACATATATTATATATATATATATATATATATATATATATATATATATTTTTTTTTTTTTACAATTACAATTTTTTTACAATTGACATGTCTTTACATTGTCTAAAAATTCATGGTTAATGGATAATTAAAAAAATGTCCCAAAATCCTTTATATGAAATGACACAGACAGATTTTTTTCAATAGACTTTTTACTAAAATGTAATAATAAAATGTTATTAAAATTACACGACAAGGGCGGAGCTCAGTTTAAAGAGTTTGCAATGTGATGTTTACTTAATTAGTAATGATATACTAGCAAAAAAGTCAATATGTAACATTTGATAACAATACATGATACAAGTCATTGCTTAACATATCCGTGCATCATTAGTCATTATATTTTTATATCATGTATCATATATCATTTGTCTAAATTCCTCACAAACTCACAGGGGAGGTCACCACCATCCATAGGCACCCTCGCAGTCACCAACCCTCACACACTAAACACACACACTTACCCACTCCCTGACGCAGAATAACACAAATAACACTTATACACAACTTAAACTACAACAACCAACACCAACCAACACATACTATTACAACCCCAATTCCAAAAAAGTTGGGACACTGTGTAAAATGTAAAAAAAAATGTAAATAAAAACAGAATGCAATGATTTGCAAATCTCATAGAGCCATATTTTATTCACAATAGAACATAGAACACATAAGATGTTGAAAGTGAGACATTTTACCATTTCATGCAAAATATTAACTCATTTAGAACTTGATGGCTGCAACGCATCTCAAAAGAAGTTGGGACGGGGCAACAAAAGGCTGGAAAAGTAAATGGTACTAATAAAAAACTGCTGGAGAAGCAATTTGCAACTAACTCACATGACTGAGTATAAAAAGAGCATTTTAGAGAGGCAGAGTCTCTCAGAAGCAAAGATGGGCAGAGGTTCACCAATCTAAGAAAACCTGCATCTGAAAATTGTGGAACAATTTCAGAAAAATGCTCCTCAACATGAAATTGTGAAGACTTTGGATATCCCACCTTCTACAGTATATAATATCATCAAAAGATTCAGAGAATCTGGAGAAATCCCTGTACACAAGGGAAAAGGCCAACTTTCAATATTGGGCGCTCATGATCTTCGGGCCCTCAGGCAGCACTGCATTGAAAACATGGGCTCAGAAACACCTACAGAAATCATTGTCTGTGAACACAGTTCGCTGTGCAATCCATAAATGCAAGTGAAAGCTGTATCATGCAAAGAAGAAACCATATATAAACAGGATCCAGAAACGCCGCCAACTTCTCTGGGCCCAAGCTCAATTAAAATGGCACAGAGGCGAAGTGGAAAAGTGTCAGATAAATCAAAATTTGACATTCTTTTTGGAAATAATGGGCACTGCATCCTCCAGAGTAAAGACCTCCCAGCTTGTTATTAGCACACAGTTCAAAAGCCAGCATCCATGATGGTATGGGTGAGCATAAGTGCACATGGCATAGGTGTCTTGCACATCTGTCAATGCTGAACGAAATATACAGCTTTTGGCAACATATGCTCCCATCCAGACAGCGGTCTTTCAGGGAAGGCCTTACATATTTCAGTAAGACAATGCTAAACCACATATTGCGTCCATCACAACAGCATGGCTTCGCAGAAGAAGAGTCTGGGTGCTGAACTGGCCTGCCTGCAGTCCAGACCTTTCACCAAAAGAAAACTTTTGGCGCCTCATGAAACGAAAAATCCATCAAAGAAGACCTAGGACTGTTGAGCAACTAGAATCCTACCTCAGACAAGAATGGGAAACATTCCTCTCCCAAAACTCCAGCACTTGTTCTCCTCACTCCCAGACATTTACAGACAGTTGTTAAAAGAAGAGTAGATGCTACACAGTGGTAGACTCAGCCCTGTCCCAACTTTTCTGAGATGCGTTTCTGCCATCAAGTTCTAAATGAGTTAATGTTTTTCATGAAATGGTAAAATGTCTCATGTATATTTATGTATATTTATTTAACCTGAGGATTCACAGTTTTCTCTGACAATGCTATTAGAAAGGGGATTGTTTATTATGTGACCATTGGTTTATCTTTAGCAGATTACATTATTGATAAGCTAATAATGGATATGAATGCTTTTGCAATTAAACAACACAAATATTGACAATTTAACATAATATAATATACTATAATATCATTCATATGTGTAATTCACACACAAAATGGTAGACTCTGTAATATGCTGAGCATGTTTACTACCTCACTAAAAGAGAAGGTGTTGGTCTCACAAAACAGTCTATTGCTGCATACAAGCCATTCATTTTCCTGCAGAATACAGTACTGGTTATTAGCCTATAATTTGTGTTAACCTACATCTTGTCCTAACAGACATTATGCATTATAGAAAGAATATGAATTAGTATATTAACTCATGGTATTATTTTAACCAAATAAGTTAGAAATACGTTATTAATAATTAATGACTGCCTTTATTAACATCTACTCATATTTGACTCAGTTCTTTATTACTTTATACACTTCATTATTTCCTGATGTTTTAAGTATTAGTCTTAATTTACTGTAATGGAAGTTGTAAGTAAGTAATAATACATGCTTATTTGTGGACCAGTATTTTAAAGTGTTACAAAATTTCTGACTGAGTCTCACTGTATTGTGTTGAGGTCTTTCTGACCAAGTCCTACTACAGTGGTCCCACTGTCACACTGATCTGGACAGTCTCTCTGTGTGTCTGTGGATGTTCCATACAGCCCTGGTATGCAATGATAACATCTCAGTGCCAGCACTAGAGAACAGTGAGAATTCAGCATGAAAAACAAATCCAAGTACGTAATATGTGTGTACTTAGCAACAGTTCAGCAACATGCAATCAAACATTCATTGGTAGCATTACCAGAACTTAAAAAGAACTGTCAATATTGTAGCGAAAACGTCAAATGTAAGACCCCTTAACAACACTGCCAGAGCAGCTTAGCTAAAAACTTGACTCAAAACTTGACGAGCACCAGTGTTGCAGCTTCATCGTTGGTGGATGTGAGAAATGTGAAAACGATGTGAAAATGTGATGAAAGCAGAGCTGAGTCAGATATAAATCTGATCTAGGGGGGTGTGACTTCTTTTTCAGAAGATAGTTTTGAGAGAGAATATTGTCATCCTATGTTATTTTCCTTTCTAATGTAATTCTCTCAAACATATGTTACTCTTCTATGTCTGTTATTTTCTTATAATCTTAACCATGTTTATTATAGAGTTTTAGCAAATGGTCTTTTGCTTGCAGAAGTAGTGATAACTGTCACATTCTCACCTTGCCCCCTCCCTCCTTTGTTTGTATTTAAATGACCCTTTGTCTCACGACCTTATGGTGATACTATCACCCCCCCCCTTATCTCTGCCCCCTACATCTCTATTCATACCCCCCGTCTACAACCCCTCCTTACCCCTCCTCAAAGTCCTTTTGTTCCCCCTTCCCCCTCTTTTAGTTTTTCAATGTATATAAGGTCCTTCCAAAATATTCTTGTTAGACTAGACTCCTGATCCTGCTGATTGACTGCTGATCGACCACGCTGTATCCATACTCTGTATGTGGAAATAAACTCCAGTCAACGCTGAAGCTCTAGTCTCCTGACTCTTGGTGCCGAATTTCTAACAGTTTTCAGGACCTCCTATAGCTTTAAAACTGTTCGAATGAGACAAGGTTTACCAATCCTGGCTCCGCCTACTCGTGTGACCTCCCTGTACCAGCTATTAGTGTCCTTATCTGAGTTCAGTTCTGTTCCCTGTGTACTTACAGCCTTGTGTTGTACATGTATGTGCATTATAAGTTTCTGTTTTCTGTAAAATTAAGTGAACAGCATTGCACACGTGACAACAGTGTAATATCACATATTATCCATAGAATGATGATAAAGCATCAGCACTGTTCAGTTTTGTGACTGTTTACTTTTCTTACATAAAAAGCATTTTTCCTTTAAGCTTGTGAGGTACAGCATGTGAAGACACTACTTAAGCCTTATCGTTGTTGAGGTCTAGAACACTGTGATTCAGACTGGGTGAGGTACAGACGAGGAAGTGTTCAGTGCCTGATGAATACTTTTATTTAAAGTGCTTTCATTGCAACTTATTACATAAAACCTTGAAATTAAACGCAACTAACAGTGTTGTTTTGTTTGTATTTGTATTCAGATGATCACACAAAATTCGCATTTAATTAATGATCAATAAAATGTGAATTTGATGTAAAGTAGATCAACATACATTTCCAATCTGAAGAACTTTTCATAGTGCCATGGTTGGTGTGCTGCATGCATTGAAGCATGTGATCTGTGAACACTGAACATGCGGTTCTATGAGAATGTACTGACTTCTTATTAAGCCAGTCCCTCTACAAAAAAACACTGAAATAAAATTTGATTTGCACTGTATTTCTGTACAGGTAAATATTAAGGCTGTCCCACTGCAAAATAGGCTGTACAGTGAAGTACTTCACTGAGTTCACTGTAAAAGTGAAACAGGGCAGATCTAAGTGATTGATGACCACTGGCAATGGTGACCTTAAGCTCATGTGTGGCTCCTTCAGCGTGTCCCATTCTACTGGTCAGTGCTTTTCAACCACCATCCTGAGCTGACAGGAACATTTAGAAGAATTTGTGTGAAACACTGATGTATGTATAAAAATCTATTTTGAGGTACGAAAACACATTTTTCCATCTGGATTATGATTTGGGTAGTGCAGTCATACTCATCATACACAGGTTGAATGTTGTCTTTGATACAGTCTAAAGTAACAGTTTAGTGTGCTGTTGATTTCTCTCAGTGTTACAGGGTGCTGACGTACCACCGTGATGTGAACAGTGGAAGTGTTGCAGTCCTGAAAAGCTGAATAATCTTCGTCTACTGTGATATGAAACATGCAGCCAACTCAAGTCATAAAAAGGAAAGAAAACAAAGACACAAAATCCAAGATGAGGAACAAGTCTTAACATTCTGACCACTCCTTCTGATTCATACAAGGTCATTGGTTACTAATCATTCGAAAACTTGTTGTGATTGTTGCTCGTTATTAATGATCACAGTATGTATATATTTGTTTTTCTTCTTTTTATCTAATTAGCTGCCAAGAAAATGCTAATGTTAACAAAGAATGAAATTGAAGTAGCTTATATTTAGAATGAACACACTAAACTAAGGTACATATAAAACAAGCCATTTCAATGTCCTTGTCTGACATTACAAAGCTGAAAGAAGCCATTATTAATATTTTGATCAGGTTTGATGACTTTTCTGAAAATGTCTATTAGTGATGTCCACTTCTTTACAAAAACCAAAATCCTGTCTCTGTGTGTGTGGGTCACTGCTTCACACAGATCTCCTCCATTTGATCTGCTGGATGATCTTTACATGATGCTGTGGGATAATATTCAATACACA
>NW_023495634.1:0-1844 GCF_904425465.1 Colossoma macropomum | reverse complement strand
ACAAAACACAGTCAACCCAACCTGTAGCCGATTCAAAATCCTGGCGTGTCCACGTAGGCCGCTGAGCGCAGAAGGTGGCGGTGTCTTCGTGAAGTTCGCACTCTGCCGTCTGCAGTCTGTAATCCAGGAGGAATGGTGTCTTCGTGAAGCCCAGGTCCTTCTGCGGTCTGAAATCCTGAATCCAGGAAGGACGCTCACCAGATCCCTGCACAGAAACAGGAAAAGACAAAGAAAGGAGGAAATAAAAATATTCCTAGCATGGTTTAATAAATCTGGGGGTTTGTAATATTACACCTAAAAAGACACAAATAAGGAGGATATAGACTTCCATGTGGTGATGAGTGGATGTGATGTTCGACCCTCAGCGCTCCCACTGGTTCAACATTATGGGGTTCGTTACAGACGACAGCGCCTGCACCTGAAACACAACACTCACACAGAAACACACAGACATGCAAAAATGTTAGGAAGTAAGAAATTGAAAACATGAATCTATAATTAAATCTAAAGGAATGTACCATCCTGGCGGTAGTCGAACTAGGCTGCTGAACGCAGAAGGTTCAGGTTCCTTAGGAAGTTCTGGTCCCTCTGCTGTCCTTAATCCGGAGGAATGGTGTCTTTGTGAAGTCCAGGTCCTTCTGCTGTTCCTCCACAGAAACACACAGACATGCAAAATGTTAGGAAGTAAGAAATATGAAAACATGAATCTATAATTAAATCTAAGGATGTACAAAACACAGTCTAACGAATCCTTAAGCCGATTCAAATCCTGGCGGTGGCCGACGTAGGCTGCTGAACGCAGAACGTGCAGGTGTCTTCGTGAAGTTCCTTGTCCCTCTGCAGTCTGTAACTCCAGGAGAATGGTGTCTTCGTGAAGTCCAGGTCCTTCTGCTGGTCCTCCACAGAAACACACAGACATGCAAAATGTTTAGGAAGTAAGAAATATGAAAACATGAATCTAATAATTAAATCTAAAGGATGTACAAAACACAGTCTAACGAATCCTGTAGCCGATTCAAATCTGGCGGTGGTCGACGTAGGCTGCTGAACGCAGAAGGTGCAGGTGTCTGTGAAGTTCTGGTCCCTCTGCAGTCTGTAATCCAGGAGGAATGGTGTCTTCGTGAAGTCAGGTCCTTCTGCTGTCTGAAATCCTGAATCCAGAAGGACGCTTCACCGGATCCCTGCACAGAAAACAGTGGAAAAGATAAAGAAAAGGAGGAAAAAAAAATATTCTAAGCATGGTTAATAAAATCTGGGGTTTGTAATATTTTAAAACTAAAGACAAAATAAGGAGAATATAGACTTCCATTGTGGTGATGAGTGGATGTAATTTTCGACCTCAGCGCTCCCACTGGTCAACAATTTAGGGCTCTGGTTACAGACGACAGTGCCCTGCCCTGAAAACAAAACAACTCACACAGAAACACACAGACATGCAAAAATGTTAAGAAGTACGAAATATGAAAACCTGAATCTAAAATTAAATCTAAAGATTTTACAAATCTGGCGGTAGTCGACGTAGGCTGCTGAACGCAGAAGGTGCAGGTGTCTTAGTGAAGTTCTGGTCCCTCTGCTTCCTGTAATCCAGGAGGAATGTTTCTTTGTGAAGTCCAGGTCCTTCTGCTGGTCTCCACAGAAACACACAGACATGCAAAAATGTTAGGAAGTAAGAAATATGAAAACATGAATCTAATATTAAATCTAAAGGATGTACAAATCCTGGCGGTAGTCGACGTAGGCTGCTGAACGCAGAACGTGAGGGGTCTTCGTGGAATTCTTGTCCCTCTGCAGTCTGTAATCCAGGAGGAATCGTGTCTTCGTGAAGTCCAGGTCCTTTTCTGCTG